>NC_044577.1:35137474-35312474 GCF_901933205.1 Camarhynchus parvulus
GTTTTAGTGCCTTCGTTGTTCCTTTTAGAGCTCTCCAGATATGAAGAAGGACATGGTTTTGTTGAACGTGGTGGTGCTCGGTTGATGAGAGGAGCTGACCTTAAGATGTTTGCTCCAAACCTAATCATTCTACAAATTAAGAAAGGATAGGAATCAGCCCTTCAGCTTTTTCCTTTGGTGGGAATAGGCAATTTGGGCAAAATTCGGTGTAATGTTTTGGGTCAGCAAACCTCTTCCTGGAAGCTCAGACTCCAACAAGGAGGGGGAGCTTTGGAGACCCGTGGAAGACCAAACCTTCCAACACAACCGTGATGGTTTCTGTGGGTGAGAGCTCACCAGCCTTGCTCTAAAGGATCCATCCTCATTAATGGAAAAGCAGCTCAGTTTGTGAAGATTTACAACAAATTGTGAAGAGAAATGAGTGGAAGAGCCAGCTAGAAAGCAGTGCTGTACACAGCAATCTTGTCAGCTCTGTTGCTCACCAAATACTCCAGAAGATTCATGAAACCTGTAAATCTACCTACAGAAACAAGCTCAGCCTGGCTTTGAGCAAACCAATTCCTCCAAAAAAACCAAAAAAAAAAAAAAAAAAAACAACCCTGTTTGCTAACTTTAGTCCTTAGTGCCATTTCAGGTTCATATGATCACACGTTTCCCATATCAGATCTGGCTTCCTCCAAACCAGCACAGAAGGACTGCAGAAGAACACAGATCTGTCATGAGGCACTCAAAACCACACACCTGAACATGAGGAGCTGCTGAAAACACCAATTCAAAAACACCTAAACATGAGGAACTGCTGTAAATTCCACTTCTCTGCCCAATCAATTGAAAGCTGCAGAGGACAAAAAGCCCATTGCACAAAACCTTGAAAGAAGTTAGATAGAATCAAAAGTTGCCCATGAAAGATTTTTACCAAAGACTGGTCCAGGAAAATGGGTTGGGTTGACTAAAACACTTGAATTTGGTTGTATTTAGAATGCCTTGGAACAGCAAAAAAAAAGAAACAACATTTTGTTGTGGAAAATCATTCAAAAATTAAAACATAGATGGTTCCTTTAAAAACTTGTGATTCCTTCCACTGATTTTCTTCACAAGAGGGTGGTAGTAAAGACATGATTTCTTGAAAGGAAACTTCAACTTTTCTAAGAATGTATTTTCTGGCAGAAAAAGCTTGTTTTCATTTTTTTTTTCTGATTCTGCTGACGGCATCCCAAGCACTAACATGAGGACCCCTGCAGAGATGGGAACTCCTCCAAGGTTTTGGGGAGCCCCAGGGACCCCCCAGCACAGGAAAAGGACCCTGCCAACAGCCCCGTGCTGGAGGAAGAAGATGATTAAGCAAAGCTTGATGACTATCAGTTAAGAAAACATAAAACTGACAATCCAGCGATCCTTCAGGAAGGAAACAGAAAAAAAAAAAAAAAGATACCATTATAACTGCAAGGAAGAGCCTGAAGGCAACATTTCAACCATAACAGGACGGCTCGTAAAAATTAATAACAATTTCCCATTTACAAGCTTTTGCTTTGTGTCTGCAATAGAACCATTCCCAAGGTACAACTGGTTGCAGACCATAATTACCTTGACAGGTGCTGTATTAAATTCCTCATTTCTTCCCATTTCTCCCATGTTTGTAGCAGGAAGCATCAGATTAATGTAACAAAACTGGTGCTGGCTGCACCTTTTTTTTTTTCCTGCTGAGTGTGTTTGTTTTCTCACCTTAAATCCTGGCTCTCCCCAAGCTGCCTGGTTTCTTATTCCACACCTCTCTGCAAGAGTTTACAGGCTTCATATATAAATTACAATTCCCCTTTATTAATCTAATTGATCGTTTGGTTCCAAATGCATATGCAAGATCTTTTGAAACCTTTTAGACCCCTGTGGTTCAATATCAATCTCAAAATATTAAAAGCATCTTGTGGAAAATTAGAAAGCAGATGAGACACTTTGGGACTGGAGATGCTGTAGAAGCTGAAACTTTTAAAGCAGCATTGACACAATTATTGAATGCTGTCATTGCTCAAAAGGGCTTTTTATTTTATTGGTTCTTCTTTAATTGTTTTGTACTTTTACTCTATCTCTGCTGTGCAGCTGCCAGGAACTCAACTTTAAATGAGCAGCAACGTTTAGCTGCAATCAAACAAAGCCCTACACCTTGAGCTTTTCTTCCATTCTTCTTTTTCATGTTCATTTACCAGGCCTGGATATTTTGTTGCCTGGAATTTACAGAATGTTTTGGATTGGAAGGGACCTCCAAGCCCATTTAGTCCCAGCCCCCTGCCATGGGCAGGGACAACTTCCACTACACCAGGTTGCTCCAAGCCCTGTAAAACCCGGCCCTGAGCATTTCCACGGATGGAAAACTTCTTGGAAAATTTTTCTCATCTAAGAACAAAATATTTTGGGAATACAGGTTCTCATTTCCAAATGAGTAAATAAAAAAATTTTGAAAAATTGAACTTTCAAAAATGGAGAGAAGCTCTTTCCACATGGACCATT
This sequence comes from Camarhynchus parvulus, assembly GCF_901933205.1. Classification (NCBI taxonomy): domain Eukaryota; kingdom Metazoa; phylum Chordata; class Aves; order Passeriformes; family Thraupidae; genus Camarhynchus; species Camarhynchus parvulus. Next base: position 35,139,977 of record NC_044577.1, read on the forward strand.
TTACTAACTTCTATTTGCTTACACAACCTCTCCCCCAGATTTGATGTATTTCACGGAAGGAGTATTTCCCATGGTGACTTTGGGGTTTGGTGAAGCCAAAAAAGAGAAAATTTCACTCAGGAAAGTACAGAATGCAGGGTGGTGACTGCAGGTGGCATGATTGTTCCAACTGAATTCATGTAAAAACACTGCTATTCTCATTCCTTGCAAGGACAGTGGCTGTTTCCTCAAAAAAAAACTCAAGGAAAAATATTCCTCTCCTTTTCTTAATTCCCATCAAAGCACACACTGGAAAGGAGTTGGAGGAATCAAAATAACCAAGCTACCCTTTCTCAGGGAGGAAAAAAAGAAAATCTTGATTGGTATCACTAGAGTAAGAGATGGTCACTGAATTCAAAACACCTTTTCAGGGTCTTCCTGAAATATTCACTGCTATGAAGTTTAAATTCTTGTGGAGCACCTCAAAAAACAAGGGCCTTTTGAGAAAAGGGGGATAATTGTCTAATTTAAAACTTCCAGTCAAATTTAGAGGCAGATTTTAAATATTTAATTTTTTTCAGTGGAGTAAGGTAGCGTAAAATACTAAACATAATATTGCAAGTGAGTTATTAGAAAATTCAAGCAAAATAAATCCGGAAGCAATATTTTTTCCCCTTAACTCTTTGCTTAAAGATTTCCATGCTGACTATGGTAAAAAAAAAAATCACCACAAACCTAATCAGGGGAATCTCAACACAAGTTCTCAAATAAGAACTATAAAATATAAAACTACACATACTATTTGTTGTGTTTCACCCAGACTCTTAAGAAATTTCTTATCTATATGACTTTTTTTTATGTATGCCAGCAAGCTGAGTTTAAAATTGGGGAACATTGGGCAGGCGACCCAAGTGTGTCCAATGAGAAGGAATAATGAAAGAACACTTGCCCAGGATCAGGAAATGTCACTCAGGTGAATATTATGGATACTGACAAGTACTAATAGGAGGACAAGTAAATCAAAATAAAGAAATTAGGAAAACTAAAGAAAAAATAACCAGAAGGTCAAATAATTCAGAGATTAAAGTAAGTTGTGAGACTTTTTTCCATTTATTTGAACATTTTCTTTACTACTTTTCCCAAAACTACTTCTTGTTTTAGGGAACTTAGTCATGCAACTAAATCTGTCTCTTTCTTTGTAACTCCCTCAGTGTGGAAATGGCTTACAGGAATCTAATCCTCCAACTCCAGGCTCTCCAAAAAAGTTGCCATGAAACCTGTCATTCTTCATTCCTCAGATATGGAGCTTCTCCAGTAAAAAGTAAGACTCATAGAAAGAGAGAAGAACTGGGAATATTCACCAGCAGATGAGCTGGAAGATGGAAAATGCAAGGATCAGCAGGAAAACACTTCTGTGAAGGCCAGAGCTGTCTGTCTTTACATAATTTAGAGTTAGTCTGAGAAAAGGAAAAGGCTACCTGACCACACAGTCCTGATTCAGCTGGGGAAAAGCAAAGGAAAACCATCAGCTTGCCATAATTGCATAATTGTAAAGGAAAAGAAATAAGGATGCTTTTATATATGTAAAATACAACTTACAAACCTACTCATCCCAACGAAAATCTGTGTAAAAGACAAATTTTAATCTTTTGAAAAATCCAGCTTTTAGAACTCCGATTTAACCAGTTCCCTGCTTTAGTTCAATAAAGAACGAAGGGATGAAAAATATTTAACATTAGTTTTTTCACCAATTACAATGTTTTTCAACCTACACTCAAAATCTCTTCCTTCCTCACACCTGAGATCTACAACTTCTCCCCATTCTCTTATGATATATTGTCCTTTACTTACAGAATCATTAAGGTTGGAGAAGGCCTCCAAGATCATCAAGCCTGACTGCTAAACAGCAGAATCGTGCCTGAAGTTTCCTCTTTCCTCATTCACTGTGGTTTCATTAACTCCACCCTGTTGATTGGCAACTGCCCTGCTCTGTTGGCTCTGAGCTGGCTCAGCCATCTGTTAGCCCACCACCATAACACACCAAATAGAGCCCATTTTTTTCCATTTGGGACCTCCAGCCCAGAAAAGTCCACCTGGTCTTCCCAGCGCTCAGGTGAGCAGCAGGAGAGGCTGTTACTTCAGCAGATGTTCATAAACCACTGGCAACAGCTCCCCTCATCAAAGCTCCTTGCCAGGAGTTTGGGTAAAAGCACAACTGGATAACAGGATAAACACTCCCAATAAATCCTGACTCAGCAGCACTGCAGCAAGGCACAGCATCCCTCACCTGTAAATCAATATTGGAGGTGTAACGTGGATGTAATTTGACCACTAAAGAGTGCAAAGAAGCCAAGAGCTGCTCCTAAATTTGCTTTTCCTCCCCTAGCACCCCACAAGGGGAGGTCAGGACAAGGCTCACTTCCTGTTCTCTTGGGATCAACACATTGCCTGCAAATCTGGATCTGCACCTTGCTCTCAGTACCTCCAGTCAATTACGATCAGAAAAGACTCATATTCTTCCATTTGCTCCTACTTGTCAACATTATGATCTAAGCAAAGGTCATAACGCTCCAATATCCAAAATCCAGTTAATTGATTCCCTCTGGGTATCAAATCCCCACAGCACTGTGGTTATTGCTGCATCAATCATATTGCTTTTCATACCAAGGAATTAGAGGGATGTCCAAAACACTGAAATCTTTTACTCCTCCTGTCCCCAGCTTCTCCTCCGGCCATTTCTAAGCACACCAATTTTCTTGATAACACATTTGAAATTCAATTTCCCTCATAGGATTTGATTGTACCTATAAATCTGAGCCTGGCCTCTGATCAGATCCCCCAAAATGTTCTATCTTCCAAATTCCTCCCAAAATTCCTGCCAAACTCTCAGTTACCGCATCCATATCCTAACAAAATATCCCCTAGTCACCTGTTTGGGGATTACAGCACCCAAGAACCACTGACAACTCAAATCAAGTATTTTTACATCATTCCCATTTCTACAACTTTAATTTCACATCCAAATATATCAGATTTAATCTATTTTCCCCAGAGGTACTAACAAAGGTATGAGATGCCTCACCATAAGAGCTTTGGGGTTTTTTAGTAAACAATAAACCCATTTAAATAATGAGGATCTTGCAAAACAGAGCCTCAGAGCCATTTACCTGCCCAAGCAACTGCTGCAAGTTTGGTACTCACAAAAAAACTCATTAAAGCACAAACAAAATGAATACCTTTAGCATTATCTTAGACCTGAAAAAAAAATAGCCTCCAATGAGACTATACATTCAAATATAAACCAGGATCAATACAGTAATTTTGCTGATGAATTTCTGTGGTCAAATGTAACAGCAATAAACTCTCACTGAGTTTGAGAGATGGAGGTCTGTGCATGGAGAGCTGCATCTTCAGCAATGGTGAGTTGAAGGGCCCAGCCTCTCCATCAGCAGCCCCTGACATCGATTTTCTTCTACTTACAAGTATTTGTTCTCACTCTTAAGGTGATTTTATTCCTAATGCCATATTATTACTAAGAACTGTCCCACTAGAAGGAAATTACTGAAAACCTGAGCTCTACAAAGGGAGTAGATACAACCAGGGAAACATGAGTTACCTTGGGAATACCTGTGGCAATCCTGAACTCCCACGAGACAGGAAAATTGAAGATATCAGCATCCTTCATGGGAGAGCTTCAGCAGCTTAGGTTGAAAAGCAAGGATCAGTTACCCACAAGCCTTTTGTGGAGGATTAAATACCCATAATCCAGTGGAAGGATTAAATAAATGGTAAAAACATGGTTAAAATGGCAACTAAGTCCTTGCTGCTGGGCAAACACAGAATTGGCCTCAGAGACAACCACTTTAGGCTGAGGTCAGAGGTGCCCAATCCACAGACAGAGAGGGCACCTGTTTGGGCTAATGCCTGCTGTTTCTGTCATGTCTTTTACACCCACACTTGTCTTTCAACTGTTCGCAAAGGTGATGAAAAATTTTGCCGCAGAAAATTTGTTTTCTGGGAAAAAAAAAAACAAAACCAAGCCAAACAATCAAGGAATTTTGAAATTGGAATGTTTTCTAATCCCTTTGTATAAAGTATGTCAAGGAACTTTCTTTGACTAATTAAAGGTGCTCTTCAAGATGGGATTGTGCTTCTTTACCCTGAGCAGAGCAATAGCATCAATAAATAATATTAATTGCAGGGTGGATCCAACTCCAGCTATTTTATTGCTGAGGAACTCAAACAACAAATAATGCCAGAACATCTATCAAAGAGAAAGCCACACGAGTTCACCGAACCATCCTGTGTGCATTTATCTAAAATAAAAATTGTATGTAAATGTCTATGCAAATTAGGTGTGGCCCTCAAGCTCCTGGAAAGTTGCCAAAAAAGCCTTTGGTGTTGCAAAGTTGAGCATCCTATCTACCATATGGTGGTACCTATTAATCTCAGGAGGGAAAAGATACCAGCTCCTCATACAGATGGCACCCATCGCAGTACCTGTAAAAAGTTTGGGGATTTAGGGATAAAAATTAGGCATTTTCAATGTTATGGAAAGCATTTGGAGTTCTAAGCAGAGTTTAATAATTAATATTACAGTTTATCTATTATCTATAGCGAACCCAAAATTCTTTTAGGAGGACTTCTTAACCAATGATAGAAAATTAAAATATTTCTGTAGACATTTCTTTATAAGTGAGTGCATTTAACTGGGACATGCACCCTGGGACAGAATAGGTTCAATGACCTCAGAGAAACACAGAATGGTTTGGGTTGAAAGGAACCTTAAAGCTCATGGACAACTTCCACTATCCCAGGGTCCTCCAAGCCCTTTCCATCCTAGCCTGGGACATTTCCAGGGATCCAGGGGCAGCCACAGCTTCTCTGGACACCCTGTGCCAGGGCCTCACGACTCTCACAGGGAAGAATCTTTTCCTAAATTGAATCTTGAATCTGAACCCACTCTCAGCGTGATCCCATTGCCCCTGGTCCTGTCACTACAGCTCCTGGTGAAGAGTTTTTCTTGACTTCCTTGTAGGCTTTCTTCCATACAACTGCAGGACTGAGATCAGATCTCCAGTGTCCCCTGCTGATTGCTCCTTGGTTTTCATTAATAGCACCAAGTCTCCACATAAACAAACTGGATTTTTTTGTGAGCAAAAACCCCCAGTTTCTGAAGCATTTATTAGCTTCAGCACCATGGTTCATGTGACTGGGCTCCCACTGCCCCGCACTATGATGGATGAATGTGCCCCCAGCAGCACCACAGGACCTGGAAAATCATTGAGAGCTGGTTTTGCACGTGGTTGCTGCAAAGTATCTCAACTTTTCTCAGTAGTTTGGGGGCTCTCACTTCTCTCAAACAGAGTTTGGAGAGACGATTTTTGCTTCTGCTGTTGAGTACCCCTGCCAAAGAACATTCCCGTTCTCCCATGCATACCATTAGCACAGTGTACATCTGAAAAGTGTATTTATATATCCCAGAATGTGAAGTGATGTGTAATTAGGAGCTTAGATGAGAAATTATTGTGGGGGAACAGGGCTTGGGAGTTGTATCATCTGTCGGGTGCGGCGCTCGCGTGGCTCTGCGAGGAAGTTGCACGAACGCCTCACGGCACTTTCCCTATTTATAAAGCACCAGAAATCCACTCGGCTGCAAGGCCCACTCAGCCAAGCTGTGGGAATATTTCATAATGAAAAATTTCCTCATTTGCAGGATTTTGACTGTTTTCTGTTTACACGTTGCAGGTTAATGGCGGGGTATTTATTCCCGTGGTTTCTGCTCCAGCGAACCGCGCGCTGGAGCGGGTGGGAGATTCCCTTGCTCTGGGCAGAGCATGGATCTTATGATTTGGCCCAGTGGGAGATGAGAGTGCCCAGAAAGACTAGAGTCCCAGGAAAGGAAAACAGTTAACGTGGCGTTGACAATGTGCCTTAGTTTGATACATTGCCAAACAAGATGTATAGATTTTGTGTAGCGTTGCCTGTAATCAACCTACTGTGGTATAATTAAGGGACTGGTTTAGTTCAGATATAAGAAATGAACTCTCCTTCTCAAATGCAAAATTGGTCAAGGGGTTGGTTGGCTTTTTTATTTTACTCTAGTTTATTTTATTGCGAGTGAAGAGAACATTTGTAATTTCTGTTCTTTCTGTTGTAAATTGTGCTGCGCTGAAAGTTAAAAAATATCTGGCAAGCACACATCGCATATTGCACTCCCCATGATTAGTACAGGTCCATTGGTAGAATGAAATCAGCTCAAACAATGGGTAAAAATAAATCATTACTGGGTACACGAGATCCTAGATGGAAAAAGCACTAATGGTTGTTAAATGAGGTATATTGCAGAGAAGGATTATATTTTGAATGGTGTTAAAATTGCTTTGGGTGTGAATATTCTGACTAATATTATTATTTGTGTACTTGAACTCTGACGTGACGGGGTTGTACTCCTGTAAAGAGTTCATGAGAACTAGAAATAGATTATCAATGTCTTTTTTGTTTCCCTTTTACATTCTGAACAACAAGACGATAAACCACAGTTACAGTGTAAGAACTGCAGCTTTATCTACTTCTCTCTATGAGCCAATCAAATCAGAAATGTTCTTGGGTTTTTTTTTTCCATAAAAACATGCTTTTGTGTCAATGAAAAAGGATTTCATAAAAATGTATTGATCCCCAAATATAAGAGAAATGTGTCTCGGATCAAGCTGGGATTTGGGGAGCAAGGAAGGAACTCAGAGAAAGATCAGAGTCATGATGTGATTTACTAAATACTCACAAGAACAAGCTGGTTGAGTAGTGAGCTAAAATTTTCATCACAGCTACATGAAGCTACAGAAGTTGGATTTTGATGATCCTTGCGGATCCCTCCCATCTCAGGAAATTCTATGGGTGTACCATTCTACAGGTCTGTTTTAATGATGTTTTCTAGTAAATCCTCATAGCCATCGGGTAGTGGACACAATCCCAACCTTTGGGTTTTGCCATCTGTGCCACATTCTTCTATATCCAGGAGCTCCTGACACAAAACTCCATCCAGAAGATGCTACAGGAGATATCACTCACTTCCTCTCCTGTCTCTTCTTCCTGCTGTTATTTGGGGGCTTTTTTTTCCAGTCTTACCTTTCCAGTTGAGAAATTATTTCTAAAATGTGGTGCTTTTCTGGGCTGCAAATCTCACTTTTGGTACTGTGCCATTGTTGAAGGCAAGCTGGCAGACTGTCAGATTGTTTTCAGTAAGTTATACCGCATTCAAAGTTAAAATGGGACCATTTATCCATGTTTGTATTTCTGGGATCATGGTTTGTAGAAACAATTCGTTCTAGGAATGGAACTTTTGTTATCGTTTTCAGAGGAGCATTTGGCAGGATAGGCCCCATGAATTAAAAAAAAAAAAAAAAGAAAACTTGAAAAAAAGCTGAAGAAACCCTACTGTGCCTTTTAAATTCTCCCATCTCTGAGTTATCAATAACTAAAGTGAATGCTGCCCTCAGAATTTGATAAAATAGATATTTTTCTTTGAGATCTACCTCCTCTATTAGTACAGCTTCTCTCACACACAGTGAAGATTCTCTCACAATCAGTGAAGATTGCCTGAAATGTTCATGTGGTTTAAATCTTTTCTGAATACCAATAGTGGGGGGAGGATATAGAATCAGGCTGAGGCTGAGTTAATGTTTGATGGATCCACCCTGAATGAGGGCACCCAGCAGCTCTGAAAGGCTTCAATTGGTGTATTAAAACTGGGGAAAGGATGTAATTTATCTCAGATCACAGGCTGGAAAATCACTCAGAATTCAAACTTGCTAGCAAACAGAGTCCTTTTTACTTGCCTATCAGCTAAAAGATGTTTTGTTGTCCCCCCTTTCCCCGAGTAGAGTGGATGAAGTTTTTCTCTAATTACTAATACATTTCACACAAAAGAAATAAAAATTCTGGGAAGTAATCTAATCACAAATTCAGATCTCATCTGATAAAAAGGACCACAAGAAGGAGATTTTTTTCCCAACATTTGTTTGAAATGAAATGTGCTTCAGAAATGACGCAGTTTGTTTTGACGCTTTCAAAGTGGAGCTGCTGGGGGGTTATTTTTGAAGTGAAATTTGAAAAGAAACGGATTCAGAGTAGATTAAAATGTTAAAAAATTCAAAACTAATCTAAACATTTCACCTTGGTCAGCTATATCAGCTGACTTCAGGTTTTAACAACAAAAAAATTCTTAGCAATTTTTACTGACCCTTTTTTCCCCTTTTATTCCCCACTGATTCCTATTTAAATTGAACCTTCTCGGGTTTCTGCTATTTTTTGTAGTCTCACCTTAAACAGAACAAATTAATTATTTTCACAGCTCTATCATGGGTTAATGAGCTCATAAATTAATAAACTGCAGTAAATCCACAGACCGTCCCTCTTTCTTCTTCTAGCCAAATTTCACAACTTCACCTGCTAACCATCTATATTAAAGGTGCTACATATTTGGTTTCTTTTGGACTAGAAAGTTTTATCCCCACTTAAAATTTTCTGAAATTTCAATGCTGGAGTCACCTGATATCCTGAAAACATTCAGTACAAACTTTGAGGTCTGTTAACTTTCTTTTGATGCAATATTTACACCACAAAAATGGCCAATTTTGCCTTGCACTGAAGGCTCTGTCACATAATCTTGAACACTGATAGAAAAAGGAGATGATTTTACAGAGCAGTTTTGTGTCATTGTTTCTCATCAGTTTTATTTCCCTGCAATTTAATGCAATCAACAAAATTTGAAAAGTTGCTTTCAATATTATGTAGCACCCTGTAATTTTTAGCATAAACCTCTGTGGACCCAGGATAATTTCTAATATATCCCACCACTAACCCTTCCAGCTGGTACAGGATCCATTAATTGCTGGTGTGCCACACTTTGTTTTGTGTTTTTTAGCCAATTTTAAATCCATTAAACTCAACTTTCCACTTATTCTGTGGCTCCACATCTTAACATTAACCTCTTCTAGGAAACCCTGTCAAAGGATGTCTGAAAATGTAAGTATAGGATGTCTGCTGCATTGCCTTGTCTCTCCTGGCAGAAATAATAACAATAAAGGATTCCAGTAGAACTGTCAGACCTGAGAATTTCCCTCCCCCCAAAATTAAATTTGCTTTCTCTAATCAGGCAGTGCTTGTCCCAGTGTACCTTCCATTTGATTCTTTAAAATATTAACTAGGACATTCTCCACAGTTTATGCCAGCGATATGTTCTTTCCCCATATGTCCCTGGACCAATTTTAATAATTCCTTTATTAAATTCCACCAGCCTTCAAGGAGCTGAAATTTCTAATAGAGTCTCCAATTGCCCTTCTTACTTCCTTTGGCTCTCTTGGATATATTTTGTCTGATTCTAGTGTTTATCAGTATTTTTTAAAGCCTCTAATCTTCTGATAGCTGATTTCTGGGTGCTTTCTAAATCCTCATTTTCTAGCTGAAATCTGGTGTCAGATAAATTCCAATGAAGAATTGTCAGGTAATTTGACTTTTTTTTTTTTTGTTTGTCCTCTTAACTCTTTCTGAGAATGCTCTGGGTCTTTACCAGTGCAACAATTACTGTCAATCTTGATTACATTTAAGATGTTTTGTAGAATATTTTTAGTATAAATTTGATTTTGTGTGCCTACACCAGATTTATGGGTTTAGAGTGATGCCCACAAACTTTGCTGGAGTTCAGGTTTTGCCAGCACTTCCACCTTAAACCAGTGCTGCTCTTGAATTAGCTGTGAAAACCAGCCACAGGCTAAAATAAGGCACTGAAAGTTCCCTCCAAAGACTTTTTGTTTGGGGTTTTTTAAGGGTTTACATTAAAAACAAGGAGGCTTTTTTTAGCACATGCTTTATTTGAAAAGAATAATAACAAAAAAAAAAAAAAAAAAAGACTTCATAAAGGCCTTTTGCAGACTATTAGTCATAATGTGGACCAGACTCAGAGTGTGTGTGCGGATCTTTTTAAATAATTAACCGCAATGAGAAATTGTTAGAAACAAGAAATTAGCAGAAGCTTTTCTTTGTTTTTTCAAAGGTTTAACAAGGATGGATTTTTTTTTTAGAGCCCAAACAGCCTGAAAACACCAGAGCCAGCACCCAAGAATCACCAGATCCATCTCATGCATGGGTTGAACAATGGTGTGAGGACAGGGGCACCTTCAGCTGCTGCATCCTTGGTCCCACAGTGTCCCAAACCCCTCCACAACCCAGGCTTGGACAGAAGTTGTGCATCTGAATTTTACATCATGGTCCAAAGAAAATTTCATCCACTGTGGGTGGCGTCCATAACTTTCCTAAGATATGGGGCAACTTTTCCACCTCAGAACTCTACTTTCAGATTTTTGACAATGTATTTATATAACAGTGACAAAAAGTGAGACAGAAACAAAAGAATTAGTGGTTAACAAGTGGAAGAATTCCTGGCCAGGTTGAATGGGGCTCAGATCAACCTCCAGGGGCAGCTGTCCCTGCCCATGGCAGGGGGTGGGATGAAATGACCCTTAAGGTCTTTTCCAACACAAACCACTCTGTGATTCTATGATTTTTCTTTTTTTAATTGCTTTTTTAAAGCACTCCAGAAAATTAAACCCATTCTTTTATCTCCATGTGCTTGTCATGCCTTCCCTGGTGCCACGAGCTGCGAGCAACAAACTTCATGTAACAAAACACCCAAATCTTAGTGAGAGTTTCACAGCAGGCAACAACGTGCTCTCATCCAAAACACAGTTGTGCAGCAGATTTAGGGGATCAGACCTCAGGAAAAACATCATCTCCTAACCCCTTATCTACAGCACTCCAAAGCTTAGGGCAGCTCCTGAGAAAGAGAGCTCAAACCTCCAGCCCTGATGTCTCCATGAAAAAATCTGAGTGCTGGGACTGGCCCCCTCAAACCTCCTTCCTGAGCTTTCCACATCAAATAAAGCACATTTATTAGGTGAGGGAGCTTGTTTAACAATCAGGTTACATTTGCTGGCAGTCACCTGGGAAACATAGGTTGTAGCCCTTGATGCAATGAATCATTATCAGGATTTTGCACACATTGGAACACATGGGATGCTTTGCCCCACGCCGTGTTCTATGCTGAAAGACCTGAGCAGTTTGCATCTGGATCTAAATTGCCTGTAGGGGTTTTTTTGGAATATTTGTAACTGCTGTTTCAAAGCATCTCCCTCGTGAGCTTCTTGGACAGCATCAAGATTTGCTTCCAAGCTGTTTAAAGGGTATGGTTTTATGAATGAGGACAAATTATATTAAGATAGAAAGAAGACACAGACATAACGATTTAGGCACTGAAAACTGGAGGTGGTGCCGCGGTGCTTCAATCGTTCAAACCTGAATATCACAGATTAGGTAAAACCAGATTTATATTAAAACCAATTATTCATATAATTCAAGCTTCAATGTAAATTTCTAAAAACCACCTGAAAAACCCTCAAGTCTCAATAAATGTTGGTGATTTGAAAATGTTAGGAAAATACTAAACGTATTCTTGAAAACACAGAGTAGACATGGTTGTCACTTGCTGGGTGAATTTGGCTGAATAGCCCTTCATGTCACAGGTTGTTTAATTCAAAATAAAGGTTTCAATGAAAAGTAATGAAAAATAAGGGCTTTAATAAAGAATGATAAAGAATGACAGACAAGTTTGTATTCGTTACATTTTAAAGTTAGTTTACAGCATTTGGTTTATCCTTTTACCTGGGCAACCAGGAATTATAACCATAAGGACAGTCAGACTGTGTACTTTGTAAAATATGCTGAATTCTATCATTTTTTTGACACCCACTCCAAGTTTAGCCACAACATGTCCCTGTTCTAAGAAGAAACCCATCACACAACAGCGTTTTTCAGAGAAATTTCAAGTAATAAAAGCTGTGCTTTTTAAAAAGTGACCGATCAGGGTCCGTGGAGGTCACAGGCATCTGCCAGCTCACCCACCTAAATGATATAAATTTACACATTGGAAAGTCCAAACAGTTGAAAGCAAATCTGTTGCTGCTGCAACACCGGGATCGGTTGTTAATAGGTATGACAAAGCAGTAATAGCATCCCGGCATTTTTTTGTATTTCCACTTCAAACAGCAAATCCGCCTGAATTTACCTAATACTTCAATAATCCAATTATAACACTTTACCAGCAGAAATCATCGGTGCATAAGCCTGGGAGTCAGTTAAATGAAGGCTGTGCGGAGCTGCTCACCCAGGATGCACCGCAAGCTCCGGCGAGCGCGTTCCGCCGGGATCGCCAGGCTCCACTTCCGCGAGGAGAGAGAGCAAAGTCCTCCCTCCAAACACAGCGCTGCCAAGCTGGTGGCAAATCCATGCTAAACAAGACAGTGAGGATGGGGCAACACACCAACCAACATGGGGAAGCTCCCAGCTCCCAGACCAGAACACAACCGGATTCTCAGCCTATGCCTCGGCAGAAATGGCATGTTTTGGTGTAACTGCCAGAAACCATTGATTTATCAATGAAAACCCATTTATACAAAATATTGTGTGTTCTAAACACAAATTGCTGATATTTTTCAATTCTGGAGCATTTAGTGCCCATAAGTGTCATTTCATTTCTCTTTTCACAGCCATATGACTTCCTTTCACTCCCTTGCCCCATAAATCTGCGCCCAGCGATGGCGGCTCTTGCAGATCAGCCTAACACCCTTTGCCCCCCTGAACACAGTATTTATTTAATGGATCAAGGGAACTATCCTTCAGACAGAATGAGATATTCTATTCACAGCTAGAACGTTAATATGTCAGTAAAGTTACTTGCCTTCAAAGTGGGAGAAAATAAATCTCGAAGGCTTGGATTCGTACAGGGCTGTTAATGAGCGATGATGGTGTGATTTTTCAAGGATTACGTGATCGAGTCAATTCCTTAAATTTAGACAAGGGTTGCAGTCCATATTTTAGTAATTTCAGCAGAAACACCATATGCTGCCCAGGGAAGTTGTTGGTGCCTCCTCCCTGGAAGTGTTTGAGGCATGGAACAACCTGGTCTAGTGAAAGGTGTCCCTGCCCATGGCAGGGGTGGAATGAGATGAGCTTTCATCTCATTCCAACCCAAAACATTTCTGATTCTACAAGATTGTGATTAAAAAATAACTTTCTGTGTGATCAAAATACACCCTGCTACTCAAGAAAGTCTTACAAATGTGTGATGACTAGAAAAGCCTTGTGTCAGAGTTAGCCCTAAAAAGTAAAATTAACCACAGACTAAATATTACCCTTGGAATAAATACCCCTCTACTTCCACAAACTGGTGCCTCTATTCAGATCTGAATTTTCAAGCCAATAATTGAGCTCATTTTTTTTATTTTTGAGAAATATATGGTTAAATATCAACTGCAATTAATAGTGTTTTGAAAGATAGATTATTACTGTAATTTCTGCTGACATTTTATGTGCAGTATGGTTTTTTTTTACTAATTAAATACCATGAACTGTTTTCTGAGAGTTAATACATTTCACAAAATTTCCAATTTATAAATAAGTCAAATTCAGGATATTTATTTGTAGTTACGTGGCAATGTAAACCAGAGATGGGATTAAAGAGGTAAAGTGGACAAAAAGAAACATAGATTTTATCTACTCTGTGTTTGGCAGTTGACTGTGGAAAATATAATCCAGTCATAAATCTATGAACCAGCCCTGAATTTCTATTGCATTACTTTTAAAATAATTGCAGCATTTTCACATCCCCTAAAATGTGCCATAAATCCATAAAAATTATCCATATGTTATATATCTAGGAATGAATTAATTACTTTTCACTGTACTGTAAAATACAGATAAAGAAACTCTACCCACAAAGTTAAAAATGCCTTTAATAGATGCTTTTCCATATGCATAATAAGGAATTATTGCACTGATTAGCTGAAAACTAAATTTATATGACAAACAGTTTAAAAAAGGAATTTAAAGTGACGCCTCTCTCTCCAAGAGCCTTTTTGGGTGCTAATATTTGGGAGCAGATGAAGTACAAGTTACCTGTGCTGACAAACCTGGCTCAGGTTACACCTGATGAAAAGCCCAAATCTAGTGGTACTCATCTTCCAAAAACAGAAATTTGATTAAGTTCTTAAATGTAACTAAAATACAATGTAAAAAATATTTTTCTCATTTCCTAGGACAATAGCATGAGGAGTCTCACCTGTAAAGCTCATAAACCCTTTTGCAGTGTCAGTAAAGGAAACAGCACCTCTGACGGAGAGGAAAAGAAAGGAAAAGGAAAAGAAACAAGGAATCTCACTAGGGATCACATTTAGTTTCTTGTAGAAGATAATGTAGAATTCTTGTAATTCTTGTAGAATTACTGAGGTTGGAGAAGACCTCCAAAATCATCCAGTCCAACTTTTGACCGGATAATTCCATACCCACTGACCTGTGCCACAAAGTGCCGCATCTACTTGGTTTTTTCGAACAGTTCCGGGGGGGTGACTCCACCACCCCTGGGGAGCCTGTAGCATAGACTTTCTCAAACTCATTCATTCTTTAGATGTTAAGATACTGGATATCCCTGTCCAGTAGAGTTTCAAATTATAAAGAAATAAATAAAAAGTTTAAAAAAGCAAACACAAAACTGGAGTGTGTCTTGATAGACTTTTAGAACAAAACCAAACCTGCATATTCTGTGTATCTTGTCCTTTTAACATATTCCTCTGGTTCCCACTGCCCCTTCTCTTGCCACTGAACACTTTTGCTGCACAAATTTTCTTAAAAAGAGACCAAGTGGTGTGTGAGAAACTGCAGCTCTGGATGAGCCTGGATTTTATCAGCTCATTGTGCCAAGGTCGGAGCCTCCCAAGAACAGGCGAGCTCAGGGATGCAAGTCTAGGTGATCACTCACCCTCAAAGGGCACAAAAATGCTGAGGAAAGGAGAGCAGAGCAGCTAAAAGCCCTAAAGTTTAGACATTGAATATCTGGAGGACAGCTGGAAGAGATTTAAGGAGTGTTTCACTCTCTCTCCAAGCAAGGAGTGCCAGCAGAAAACAAACGTAACCCTTTCTCTCTATATATTTTTCGTGACAAAAGCTGATTCTCAACTTGTGGATGTTTTTAATATTTAGACAGGAAAACCAAACTCTGAAAGGATATTCAAGAAGTGTTATGAAAAAGGAAGATTGATACCTCAAAAAACAGAAGGGACAAAGTGAAATCACAAAGGAGAGGGGCTGATCCAAGACTAAGAGCCAGTCCCCTTCCCAGTCCTGAGGTTTCCACTAAATCTTGGATGTTGATGAAATTACAGTTGTGTCTCAAGACAAACATTCCTAATTAATCCCTGCAAAGGGATGAAATTTTGCCAAGAAAGCACCAAGGACAGGGTGAAATGTGGAGGGTGAGTATCCCTACGGTGTTGTCAAGATTTCAGGGAACATTAAGTATAAAAAGAGAGGTCTGACGTGAAAATGCTGCATTACAAAAAGGGCAAGATCTAGAGAAAATGGGAACCTGTCTGCTCTGACAAAAAAACTCATGTAAAGGGAAACACCAACATCCAAAAGGAGGTACAAGCTTTTAAGAGATTTTAACAAGAGATTTTAACCAGGCATGAAGAGCTCACTGTGTGAAAAAATGGGAGAAGCAGCCTTCAAGAAATTATTTCAAAGAGCCAATGAACAGTTCAAGAGCAAGAAACAAAACACTGATGTGTGATATTTATTAATTCTGTGCCAAGTACCTCCGTCCATAATATACAGGACTAAACCAGAGAGTTTGGGCCGCCAAAAGCTGCCAGAATTCTTATGTGCTTAGGATTGCACAAAGGAAGGCTTAGGCAGAGCCAGTGTCAAAACCTTGAGACCTTCAGCCACAACGTTGGTGAGTATCCAGCCTCATGTAAGTTGTACCACAGCTTTACCCCAGGTTTATATCTTAAACTGGGATTTTAGAAGCTGCTGATGGCACGTGCACCCTGACATCTCAAACTCCTCGTACACAGAGCCAGATCTTAGAGCAGAAAGCACATTTGTGGGGTCAAAAACACCAGCACCTGGGTGAGAACATCCAGCAGCTCCACAAACACCTCTACCCTGATGTAGTTTCATCTCTGCTAACGCTTTCACTGCGACAGGAACTCATGCAAGGTGCTCTGTGAGCAGATCCTGACATCACTGTGTAAATCCTTGATTCTTCTCTGTCTTGAGCCCATTTTCTTTAATGGCTTGTTTGAACAGCGCCAAGCACAGCTGAGTTCTCCTGGGTTGGGACCTTTAGGAATTTTTTCAGCACAAAGAAACACAAACAAGTAGCTAATAGCAATTTGTCACACCTAAAATCCATCCAGCCATCGCTCTGTGGTGCAGCCCCGCCTTTTATGTGGTTTGTTAAATGTCTTGCACAGTGTGTAGCTGTTGCATAAGTAATAAATAATAATAACTAACATTTTAAATGCTCATAACAGTGACCAAACCACAAACATGCTGACTAACACTGTCTCACTGTCTGCCTCCACTGTCTGCAGTATAAATGCATTCATCTTGGCTCTTTTTTAACCTGCTCTTTCTCATCTGAAAGGAGGCAGGGCCAAATTAGATATGAGGAAAAATTCTTCCCTGTAAGGGTGCTGAGGCCCTGCCAAAGGCTGTCCAGAGAAGCTGTGGCTGCCCCTGGATCCCTGGAAATGTACAAGGTCAGGTTGGATGGGGCTTGGAGCAACCTGAGATAGTGGAAAGTGCCCCTGCCCATGGCAGGGGGTCGGACTGGGTGAGCTTTAAGTTCCCTTCCAAATCAAATAATTCTGGAATTTTATGACTCTATGATGATTCTTACAGGAAAAGTTACCAACCCAAGTGTAACACGGGAGAGACACTCCTACAGTGAATGGAAAGGAAATATTATATTATAATTTTATAATTATAAAGGAAATATTCTGTTCTATTAGTAACATCTTCATGTGGATGCGCAGAATGTTTTCCAACCAGCCAAGTCTTTGCACATGTGCTACCTCCATCTTCTCCTTCCAAAGTGCACATGTACTACCTCCATCTTCTCCTTCCAAAGTTCCAAACATGCACTTGACTCCTTGTTCTGTTTACCCAAGGAGTCAAGTGCATGTTTCGCCTTAGAAAGGAAAGAGCAGGGATGGGCATGTAGGGTGCTGCTTGTATTTAATATGCTTGTGCTTTTATCCAATCCTATTTCATGCACCTCCTATTTCTCAAGGAGCTGAGGGAGCTGCTCCTCCCTTCTTGTGCCTCCTGGGGCTGGAGGGTGAAGTTGATGGGGTTCTGGATATGGACTCTGAGTCTCGGGTTTCTGTGGTTGAAATGACCCCCGAGGTATTTAAGAGATTTTTTCCCAGCCTCACGACTGAAGAAGAAGTTGAGATTCCTCAGTTCTGCTTTTCAAGGTTGTTTATTTTCTCTTATCTGTTACATTCTCTCTCTGACCTGCTAAGATCTGTCCAGCAGATCGGGTTGTGGCACACTGACCACCCTTGGGGTGGTGTTATCTTTTTATACTACTAACTACGTGTACTTTATTTACAATAATTTTCCAATACCTATAACCTATGTTAGACAGTCTGTCTCTACTCTAAACCAATCCAGAAGTGCCACCATCACAGCAGAAAGTGGAGGACAAGAAGAGAAGGACAGGACATGCCCAGATTCCTCCATCTTGCCTCTTGAACCCTCATTCTAAAAACCCCAAAATTCTCAATTTTCACCCGGTGATAAATTCAGTATCATTCCACTCAAACTCTTGTGGCTTGTAACTCTTCACACAAAGTTGGTAATGGTTTCCATGGGTTAAAATCCAAGGCACAGGTGTCTGTGACTCTGTGCCAAGGTCTCTGAGCCCCCTGCCAGGGTCTCGAGCCACCCAGGGCAGCCAGAGGAATGTCCTGGGCTCTGACATCTGAGAGCACCGAAAGCAAAGGGAGCTGAGGCACGGCAGCAAATCATTTATATCAGTACAAGTATGAGAAAAAGTCCTCACTGGCCAACAGCTCTGGCAATCAGGAAAGAGCAGGTGGGATGGAGGGACTCACCTTTGACTCCTGAGCCATGGACAGGTCCTGAAGGATCTGTCTAGCAGCTCTGAATCCGCGTAGCACAGCGCTGATGTTCGCAAGGCGGGAAGGACAACGTGTGATGAGATCTGACACCTCTCTTTATCGCGGGTGGAACCGGGCCCCCGATCCTCAATCCTAATGCTTTGGGACATTTAAAATCCACATGTGAGGCTTGGCTCTCTCCCTGCTGTTTACAATGATAAAGTGACACTCTGATTCAGTCTATCTCATCAAATTCATGATTTCAGAAGTTCCTCTAAACATGTCTGCACCATCACGCTAACTTTTCAATAGCTCCCTGTCAATACATGCCAGTTGCTTAGGGTTATTTTTTTCCCTCTTGGGAAGAAGGTCAAAACAGCAATGCAAATATATTAGGGGGGAAAAAATGCATTCAAGTAACATTACTTGTTTCTGGAGTCAAGATGCCAGTCCATCTTTAAATCACGCAGTTGAGTATTCAATTCACAAATACAATGAGGGTACTTTTAAATTTTAACTGTCATATTCCGTTATGTGGCCTGATGTTAAGTTGTATTATGCTAGCAGTGAATGGGATAGGACAGTACATAATTCACTGCATTATAAACAGCATAACATAACTTGACAACTGGAATTTAAAAGGAGGAAATTCTTTAACCGTAGGATCATATTGTATATTCCTATACATTTATAAACCCAGCAGCAAAAGAGCCAAATCAGAAAAGCTGAGTGTGTACCTATTGCCAAGAAACAAATATTGTCTCATTTGTGGGGCACGTAAATAATTTGGGGGAGTTTTCTCTAAATTTTAATTTCCCAGCTGCACAGCTGCCACCTCCCTTTCCGTGCTGCTCAGGGAGGCTGGTGGTGGCATCATCTGAAAACTTTCATACCTAAGCCACAGAGCAGCATCCACTTTGACTGAGGCTGTTTTGTTTGCTCTCCTGGGCTAAAATAAAGAATGAAGTAACACATTTCTTCAGCATGAATATGCTAACAGCCATAAATCTGCTCCCTAGCATTACTGTAGAACAAACCATAGTAAATGTTTAAAAATGTGCTCCTAAAATAAGCCCTGACTGAGCTTTGATGTCACTTTATTTAATTCACATTGGCATTGCATACACAGCTCAGTTTACCAGAGAGGATTCATTCTTTACTGAAGCATAATTACATTATCAGATATTCAGTAGAGGCCATAAACCACAAAATGGAAATTAGACTGTCAATGGCCATTTTATACTACAAGGATTATTGTATTTTAACGTTTGTGTTGTCAACCACTGTGCTGGCAATCTAGCATGTGGACCCCAATTTTCAACATCACTCTAACCTGAATAAAATTTAAATATATGAACACCAAATTGAACAATCAATAACAATCTTTTAAGCTATATAAGCCTCTGACTGGCAGCAAACTAAGCAATAGCACAGAGGCAAATCAATCAGGAAGCTCTGTTTTCCTTCCTAGTCCTGTGCGTTTCAGGCTGAGGGAAACTTCTTTTGGGGCATTGTTTCCCAATCTCCAATATTAAAAAAAAAATTAAAAATAAAAAAGTAAGCTCCAGCTTTCTCTCTCTTGCCCACTCAGATTTGTAAATGGAATTTATTGCACGCAGTGTCCTCTTATAGATTAAATTAATGTTATTGTAAAGAGGTTTAATGCTCAAAGATATTTATGACTCACGCTGAGAAAGAAGCTGTACTCAGTTATGATGATTAATATAATTTTCCCAAGTTCTCACAGATGAAATTGCTCCATGTGCATATTTTGAGTACAAAACAGATAACCATAACTCTAAGGAAAGGCAGCCATGGTTGTGTTATTGATGCATCATTTGGAATTAGCGAGTTGCTTGTGGAGCACATGAAATGTTTTTGCTGGATTAAGTTTCTGCTTGATGGGCAAGGGGAGAAGCAACACTCACATCACCCCAACCTGTGTTTGTGGTTTTGATCTTGGCATAACAAAAGTTAGAGCTTATAGAGAGTTTGTTTTTACCCTCAACCACTAATAAGACAGGCTGTGATTTAAAACTTATATCCTCTGTCCAGGATGAAAACTAAATGAGATAGGATTTGACAACTTACAGCAAGGAGCTGAAGATTTACCAACTCCTCAGGCACACAGGTCAGAGAATGGTTCATTCTCAGCATTGTTGCAGTTAAAGCCTGGAAATGGATCACACATGTCTGATCAGAAGAGCTCTCCAGCAGCTCTGCAAGGTCAGGGGAGATTACACTGAACATTTCCCAACACAAGAAAGGTGTTGACCTGGTGGAGCAAGACCAGAGGAGGCCATGGAGAAGCTCTGAGGGCTGGAGCCCCTCTGGAGCCAGGCTGGGAGAGCTGGGAATGTTCCCCTGGAGAAGGGAAGGCTCCAGGCAGAGCTCAGAGCCCCTGGCAGGGCCTGAAGGGCTCCAGGAGAGCTGCAGAGGGACTGGGGACAAGGCATGGAGGGACAGGAGCCAGGGAATGGCTCCCACTGCCAGAGGGCAGGGATGGATGGGACATTGGGAATTGGGAATTCCTGGCTGGGCTGGGATTCCCAGAGCAGCTGGGGCTGCCCCTGGATTCCTGGAATGTCCCAGGCCAGGTTGGATGGGGCTTGGAGCAGCCTGGGATAATGGAATATGCCCCTGCCCATGGCAGGGGGTGGACTGGATGAGCTTTAATGTCCCTTTCCATCCCAAACCAGTCTGGGATTCTATGGATTCTCATTCCTTACCTTTTGGAGGGTCAGCCCTCACTAACAGCAAACATTGCAAATGTTCATTTAACAACCTCCCTGTTATGGGCTAAACTTTACTATAATTAGATTGAAGTGCTGTGACTGTTACACACTCCAGTTTCAAACTGTGAAATTTCTTTTCACATTTTAGCTAATCTATTTGCTGTCCTGTGAGAACAGCAAACTACAGTCTGTGTAAAAAAGTGGGAAATTCTTGATATTTAATAGACCATAATAATCGAAGGCAATAATTTCTTGAAATAGAAATACGTTGATTTCTAGTATTTCCCCTTCTTCTTGCATTTATTTACATTATGCCTAAGGACTGCTTAGTTTGCTAAGCTCAATAAATCAATGTTAAATGTAATCTGAGTTGAAACAATTTTATAATTTAAGTTTGATGATACCATAAATGTTATAAATATTAGGGACTCAATACCTTTTCTGCTCAAATCACACTTCCCAAGCTGAGTCAAAGAGGACAGAATTTGGTCTGAAAGTGCAGTGGACAATGCACAGCCACAAATGGACTCATAAAATCAATACCAGACAATGATGGGACTGATGTATGTTTTAAAAAGGCATTAAAAAGTGCCAGAAAAATTTTCTCCAAACTTTTCACATACTTTGGTTAAATCTCCTGCTTAATTTTTTTTTTCCCCTTTAAGTAATATTTAATATTATAACCATCTTTGAAATAAATGTTTCTTCAAGGAAATACAGATATATTTCTCTCTCACTCCATCACATCATTGGCCCCATTTTCAATTTCCAGAGGCCTTTTGCAAACCACACACTCCAAGTTAATTGGTTTAATCTGGTTGTGGGGATTAGCTATTTTTACCTACAGTTACATAGGAAACAATTATATATGAAATATTGATTGTTCATTAACGTGGGGGATATCTCTCTTAATGTATTTTGTTAAGAGTTCAGGCTCCTGGAATGTGGAAACTCTGCAGAGGTCTAGGGAATTTTAACTAGCTTTTTAAGTTGTAAATGTTGTTTCAAATTGCTCAACATCTGAAGTCAATATGAAGGTGTTATATATTTTTAAAAAGACATAAAAATGCATTTAAATAAAACAGCAGTGTCACTGCAGTCATAAATATATGTTATAATTTTTACAGATATTCCTTTTAATTTCTAGTCAGTTAAAATGAGTGTTTCAGTGTTTACAAAGGCATTCTCACAACTGGCTTGTATGGGAGTTGGTCTGTATTTGGGGTGCTCGTGCTTGCTCTTCCTTTTAAATGAAAGAGTCAAAAAATTTGTTGTACAAATTCAAATAACAACAAAAACAATTTTCTACAATGATATCAAGTAATACAAATACCAGATTTAAGATTTGCTACAATCACAGCTTCAGCAATCAAAAAAAAATTCCCAACTCCCAAATGAATTCAGTCCAAGGACTGAATATTAAAGCATAGAAGTGCAAACCAGGTGGATTTTAGCTCTCAGAAAGCAAGAGAAGATTTGTTATAAAGTGCATTATTTGCAGCCAATTTAAGCACTCACATTCACTCACAATTGGTGAAGGTTGAGAACCATGGGTGGTTGCTTCTGGAGAGGTTTTGGTCACAATGGGATTTCTGACATTTCATTAAAATACAGAAATTCCATCCTCAGTAACAAAGATTCACAGAATTTGTAAAGCCAATGTACTATAGTCATGATTTTTAAAGGAAAACATTATGAAATTGTCAAAGTTCTCCATAATAGAGAGTAGACCCGTGTGAATCCATTCAGCCTAAAAAACAGCCAGTTCTGCTTTCCAACCCCTGCCACCTTATGTCCTAAATCCCCTTTAATCATAAACCCCCAGTTTCTCATGCTGGGAACAATGTACACTTGTTAAAAGGCAAAAAAAATAAATTTTTAAGAGTCCTTTTTAAAACAGGTTGAATTTCTCCAAAAGGCCACTGAAAAATTTGAACAATGCATTTTCTTCCATAGTCTTGCATAACCTGATTGCTACAGAAATCCATGCAAATATCAAAGTGTCAGGGGTCTATACACTGCATCCAACATTTTTCTCAAGAATTACTATAGAAGATGCTAATCCAAACAAAAATTCCCAGAAATCTTTCTTCACTCAACAATTTATTCCAGTTTCCATCCTCCTCCCTCTTTATGATAACTCTTGTCATCTATCATTATAAGTGAACAACACAAAGGCTTAAAGACATACCCTCTGGTTAAAAATGAAAAAATAAAAAAAAAAACCCACAGCTTTCAAGTGTGAACTGGATTAATCACACATAATAATTATACAAAGTGATAACACTTATTATAAGATCACATAAACACCGTTAAACCAACAGTGGCAGTAACCTTTAGGAAGGAAAAATAAAGCCACCAAAAATAATACAAATCAAAGTTTCTGTTGGGAAGACTTTGCTGGCCGAGGCTTCTCTGAAAGCCTGAATGAAATGAATGTGCAGCGTTTCAAAGCAAATGCCAGTCACAGCTGATTTACATGTTCCATACATCTTCAAAACGCAGCATAAAAACCAAAGACAAAACAGGGGTGGGGGAAATCCGCGGTTCCCAATCTCCCATCCCTCAGCACTCCTCCACAACACACAAACCTCCTTTTCTAAGCTTGTTTTCTAAAGCATCGATGTAATTATCCAACAATTCCTGCTCTCCATATTAGCAATTCATTGTTGAGCTTCATGCAGTTCCAAACCAATGCTTTCAAAGACTTTTTTAACTTTTTTTCCTTATTGCATTAGCTGCGGCTTCAAACACATCAGCCTTTTCCTTCCAACTGCTTTGTTTCCTCTTAAGAAACTCCACTCTGTTGTTTTGGTCTCGTATTATCACTCATTTTTATAATTCCCACTAAGTATCCGAGGAACAGTTTCCAACAAATTCTTCATGGACAACCAAAATTTTTTTTTTAAGTACAAGCAAACACTTATGAATTCTGGTACCAAGGAGAGGATTTGCTCCTTGAAGTCACTGGGTGAGCAGAAGATTGTGAGGCACTTCCACAAGGGCAGAAAATAACCCATGGATTTGGGTTAAAATAACCCATGGATTTGGGTTTAAATATCCCATAGATTTGAGGAAAATTTAGGCCACAAACCTGTCACAGCTTTCCCATTCCAAGTCAATCAATAATAAATATTTTCTAACTGGGGGAATCACAATCTGGTTGACAGGGTGTGATCACTCAAAGGTTGGACTTGATGATCTCAGAGGTCTTTTCCAAACCAAATGATCCTGTGATTCTGCAAAGATCGAGGTCAGGCAAAGGGGGAAAGTGGGAGAGCAATATATGGGGTGTAGAAGGTTAAGGAAGATGAAATGTAATAAATTTTACTCTAAAGGCAGGCAAAAGCTGAAATATCTTGCAATTTTTCCATCTCTACATACATCCAAAGTGCAAGCACATAAGATTATCAAGTTTTCTTGAGAAGACAGACTTAGGGCGTGGCAATGTGTGTGTGAAACTACTGAGAGCACAGAGAATATGTATTTATTAAATAAAAGCAAATCAATTAGGGATACTGGGAAATTCTGCAGGTCATGATCAGAACTGGTTTTAGGCAATATTCTCAGTATCGCAGAGCAGAGAGAGAATTTGAACTTGGACTGCCCAACATCACAACAAGAGTTGGAATTGATGTTGGTGAAACGACGGGTCTGAGGTGCTGACAGAGCCTCTGATGAGAAAGACGGCAAAAAAATCAAAGAAATTCTCAGAGAAACCTTCACTCCGAAAAAGAAATCAGAAAAAAAAGCACACCTGGCCTTGCCAAATGTCTGTACAAATGTAGCACTAAAATGAAGTAGGTTTAGCCTTCATATTAATTAACAGCATGTAACCGCTACTACAAGAAAAATAACTGCAAATATAAGAAAGGAACAGCTTGTTCACCAATTTTTCTTCCTCTCCTCTTCCAAACAAGTGACATTTTGCTATGTGTCTATTGTCCAAGAAATTGTTTGGGATCATTAAATATATAAGGGGCTCAGATATCTATATTTTACCTTTCTGTCAAATATTTACATGTCATACCCAGGACCTCACCAAGGAGTTGTTGTGATTAGTTGCCAAGAAGCATCAAGAATCAAATAGGATTGTTAGTGTTTAAGGGTTTTCCTGTTTATTTCTACAAACACGCAGGATAAACACTGTCAGGCCAAAGTAAACTATAGAGTACACATTTTTTTCCAAAACTAATACCCTATAAAAGGCCAGGGTGGTTGAAAACCACATTGCGACCAATTCATTCTGATGACTTGTACCATGCATGAAGGCTCAAGGATACGTCATAACCCAGAGACCCTGTTAATTAATTAAAGCTATAATTAAAAAGCCACCCTTGGTTTAGACCTAATGTTGGATGAAGTTCCTCCTGAGCACACCAAAAATATGATCAACATTTGGAACTGATCAAAGTAAGCTAAATAGATATGGGATATAGTTTTATGAAACAAAACCTCAAATTCAGCTTAGATTGAAAGGAAAAACAATAACCCAGCACCACATATGTACAATATTATAAAATCTGAGCCACCATGCCAGGGACTGAGTTTTGAGTGACACTCAAAAGATTTTTGTTAAAGTATCCATTTGTTTCAGTCATTGGAGACCTATTTAGTCACTTAACTCTCCCTGCCGAATTTCCTTCAGATGCCAATTGACAGAGAAAATTCATTCCAACTCAAGATAAATCCCTACTTCCACTGCCAAGGGTTTTCCTGCCACAGACAATTATTAGTCTGGAGGGGACTTTCTTCTTTCTCCTTTAAATTTAGCTCCTTCTAAGAAACCCAGGTTCAATGAAATACTTTTAAACTGACAAACTGCTAAGTCTACCTTCGTGCTTTGCTCCTTCTGAAGCAAAGTTAAACATTAAATGGAGGAAACATTCATAAATAGAGATCAGTAAAGAGTTTGTTCTCCAATTCAGTAGCAAAACAGGGTGAAAAAAATGCAATTTAGGCCAAACAAGCCCTTATTAATTTTTTTTTAATATTTAAAACTAAAGCATCTTTTTAAGTGTAACAAGCACAATTATATCTCCTGTCTCCCTGTTTGTTTTCTAGTATTAATTACAGCACACTGTTACCCATGAAAGTATCGAATTCATCCATGTCTGCCCCCTCTGCTCTGTCCTGATGTGTTTTAAATGGCCAATTTATTATGAAGAATCAGAAAATTTCCTGTGAAATAAACAACAATAAAAAGTGCAGAACAGAATGAGAAATTTCATCACTTAACTTAAAATCAAATGGCAGAAAAAGCATAACTGATCAAAATTGCTCAGAATTAGGCCCAAAGGACACAGAATTTGCTTTGCTGGGAAGTTTTCAGAAAATCACCATATTCGTGAAAAACTGGATAGTCCCAGTAATAAAAATAAAGTATTGGAAAGGAGAAATATTATAGTAGTCTATAAAATACAGGTAGAAGCTTTGTTTGGTTAAATACATTATTTAATATACCTTTCAATGAGACTAAATGAAGTGTAATTTAAAATACAAAATTACAGCTAAAATCTTTGTGTCATCAAAAATTGGAAGAAATTTGACAACAACATTTCGCTACTTAGAAAGTTATGTAGAGCAAGACATGGCAGGACAACATATATTTAAATGAACCTTAGGAGGTTCATAAGATGCATTTATTTCCAGTATGGTTATGGCACAAATAAAGACTTCAGCATTTGTCACCTGCGCTTTGCATTTGAATTATTACATATCAGAAAAAAAAATTATGGCATTTACTGAATTTTGTGTTGATCCTTACATCTAAAAAACTATTCACCATGTCATAAGAAAGGATCTAGAAGAAAAATTAGGGATTTTTTGCCTCAATGGCATTACACCATTATTGCATCTCACAAATGACAGTGTGGGTTTTACTCATTAATTTGACCATTTGTAAATAGCATGGGAAAAAAAAAATCTCTCAAACCCAAATTCTGGAGGTTAGGAAAATTCTGTTGTCTTGGGAAGGTTTGCTCCAAAAGGCAAGAGCAATGAATTGTTTTAGATGTTGACAGAAGATGTCTTTGCAGGCCAAAATGAGAGCCTGTGTCAGCCCTGGAAAATCTCATTTTAGTGTTGGTGATCTCCAGGTCCAGCCCAAAGGACCCAAAGTGAGTCAGCATCACCACGAGATCCACACATCCTGCTCCCAAACCCCATCCAAGGAGGGCTCATTCTGCGTCCTGCACTGCTCCAGAATTGTCATTAACACAGAAATTAATCTTTCCACATTTTTCTCATAGTAGAGGAAAATTGATTAGAAATCTGAGGGGAAAAACCCTGTGGACAAGCAAGGCTTCAAGCAAAAATTGGGTTCAGTCCTAAATCTCTCATGGGCCTGGAAATCCCACTGCACTTTTCGCATCTTGGTGCTTAATAATTAGTCATTAACTCCTGTCCTGCAATGAAGAGAACAACTCATCTCCCCCCCACCTGACAAGATTGGGCTCGTGTTGATTATTTTAACAGACTAATTTAATTCAGGTTTCTGTAGTTTCTCCAGGAATTTGCCAAGCAGAAATTTATCAGATTCCATATAAATCTATGTCAGGGGGAACTTTAATGGAAATGGCCACATTAAGAATTCAGGATTGGGCCCTTAATAGCTGCTATAATTTATCATCTTTTTAATATGGAGAAATCAGCAAAATGAAATATTCTAAAGACGTAAAAGTAATAACCCAATCATTTAATATGAAAGAATAACTAGACAATACTGCCCTGAAGAACTATAGATAGCCTGACAGAAAGGCACTGAATATGAAAGACAGACAAGCAGTGGCAATAATTCCAAGGAAATACTGTATTCCTGAAAAAAATACCAGTGAAAAGAAAACAAAACCAACCCTTTCCTCTACAGCCTGCTCCTTTTTTTGGAAGCCTTCAGCTCCGGGGGCATTTTGAGGACAGAAATTGTTATCCTGACTCAGAATGTAGGACAGAAAAGGAAGATCCTGGCCAAATGCAAAAGGAGATTAATTCCTTGGGAAAATTTGCAATTTTGATAGGTTCTGAGCAAGAAAATTTACTGCATAAATTTGCAGTAGGTAACCATTAGCTGAGTTTTCATCTGTAGTCATTATAACTCCATAAAAGCATGTTTTGAAGGTAATATAACCTAAATAATAACTGGGAATGAAAGCAGAAATGTATGAAAATGAGAGGCTGTCACTTCAGTCATAATATTAAAACTAAACACAAACTCTAATAAAAAGGAAAGTCGTCTGGTTTACACTTGGTAAATGTACATTTTGGTTTACATTTACCCACTGTGCTGCTTCCAACGAGAGATGTCAAATCCCTCTGAAAAGGAGATTAACGTTTACAGCCTGTTCCCATCTCCAGGGAAACTGAGGCAGGGAATTCTGTCTCCACTGGTCATAGAGGCAGAGCCATGCTGGAAGGAGAGCCCAGGATGGTGGATGTTGGGTTGGGTGTTGGTGGGAGCGGACACAGGAACATCCTGCAGCGGTCGTACACCCTGAATATCAGCTGGTCACTCCATCTTTGGGATTTAAACTCAGATTTATTTCCTTTCATTGATGATTCCCAAGAAAAAACAAGAGCTGAGCTTCAAAGGTGGCTTGTCCCCATGGATTTGGACCAATCATGATGTTCCTGAAGCTTCTCTGCGACATAAAGACAAAAATCCCTGCCCAGCTGCTCTCAGACTCTGAGAGACTTCCAGGGACCTCCACATTTTCATTCATGAGGTGGGATCTGGCCTTAAATGCCTTCAAATGTGAAAAAATATTCCCTAGTGGTTATTTGTAAAACAGAAGGTGTTTTCCACGGTGCAGGGATAAAAGTTAAATATATTTAAAGTTAAATATAATATATTTATTATATATATAATATAATATATCCAAGTTAAATATATTTAAATGCAATAAAAATACCTTAAAACACAGAACAGAAATGGTTTTTGTGGGATTTTTTTTCTGCGATGGGAAATTACCATTTGCCTGTTTTAGTATTACATGAACTGTGATAAAATAATCTTTTTTTGCCACAGAAAAAAAAAGAGAAGCCCTCACCCAATTAAAAGTGTGTGTGCTGCTACAGGGGCAGGATGCAAACTTCCATCTGTGACTGCCAAAAACAAGAAAAAAGGTTGTGTAGCTCTGGAGATGCTTTGCTGAACTCCAACAACACCATTTAACAATCTAGCTAACTGATAAAACTCAAAATGCTGCTAATTCCCATTTGTAATACGCTAAATTGCCTGCAACTAATTTAAACAATAAACAAGCCAGGCTGTGAGCTGTTATCTGTGGCCAGTTGAGCAAAATTCTTTATTTTCCATCTCTTCATAAGCATAGATTAGCTCCTAAAACCTATTCTGCAAGTGGACAGCCTGTATGGCCTCAGGAGAGTTAAATTCTGCAGAGATTTCACCACCTGAGCCTGTCAAACTTGCCATTTTCTGATAAAATATACACATGTAAAACTTTTACTTTCAAGCTGCACGTTTTTCTTTTTTTTTTTTTTTTTCCCTTTTTGATTTTCTTCTAAAGCTTAAAGGTTTCCTTTGGGTTGCGGTGTTTCTAAAGGTATAATGAAAGCACAACCTTGAAACAACAACAACAAAATAAAGAAGACAGAGCATAGGATGTGCTCTGGTTGCTTCCTGCACCGCTAAAAAAAATTAGCTCAAATCCCAAGATCCATCCTCAGGAGCTTAATTGCTTCAAAGAATAGGAATCTTGTCAAATTCAGTCCAAACAAACATAATCAGTGGCTTTCAAAGCTCGTTTGACATTGAGGAGGCATACAAAACAACCCAGGAACCAAAGAAACACACATCGACGGCCTGTCAAAATTTTTTGTCAGACATGATGCTATTATCAAGGCACATCAGGATGAAATAAAAGTGACCTGGCTGACCAGGGGCTTACAAATGTCTTGGGAAGGAAGGGAAAACGGTGAATCAAAAGGTAGCTTTGTTGAACGTCCCCCCAGGCCTTCTTATTGACAGGGATGACAATGGTCCCAGGATGCACCATTATCTATGACCAGCAAGCAGACATCAAATGCTGCAGAGCTGTCTCTGTCAGAATAGAAAATGCTGCTCCAAATATACAGGGGCTTGTTACGTTTTGTTCAGCAAAGGTTTGTCAAAAGCCAGGGTCACTCTGTGTGTGCACTGCCCTGAAGGGTAATTTTAAAAGGCAAGGAGAGATGCACTTGATTCTTCAGTGCTTCTCCTGCAAGGAGACTTGGAGTCTGTGGATGACCAAAATGTTTTGAAAATCAAAGAGTGACTCAGAAAAAAAAAAAAAAGAAGGAAAACAAAGTAAAGCAAAGCTAATAGATGTTCGCCATGGCCGCGTTGTTGGAAGGCAAAGCACTTTTCAAAATAAACAGGTTAGGGGATTATTCCCATATTTAGATGTTTTTTCAATAAAAATTGAGTTGATTTCTAATACATCAGGGGTGGGTGCTACTGTAAAGGGATGACTCAAATTGCAGTGGATAAGTGCACCCTCCTCAAGCATCTGTGTTGCACCATTATGCAGTTAATTGCAGGAAAAATATTTATACTGGCGAGAAAAGAATTGTTAATATGGTACCCTTTGGAAAGAAAAGAGAGAGGCTGTATATACACACTCCAGCCTCAGAAATGTTTGGGTAAACTTTGCTTTTCTGTGAACATCTGCTAAGCACACACTGAGGGACCAAAGTCCAAATGCACCCCACTAATTGACACAGAAATCTTTGTTTAAGGACTGTGTGGCTAAAAAAAAAAACCCAAACCTTAAAACAAAACAACTGGAGGGTGAAAAGAATAATTTGGTGGGGGTGAAAGGAATTATTGATACAGACATTATGAAAGTTGCCCATGTCTTCTTGCCTATAGGTCAGCTCTTCCTTTCTCATTTTGTTATCATTTCAAGAGTACAAATTTACCAAGAGAGCAAAAAAAGAAACATAAAATCTCCCTGGTGCTGCCCTAGAGACCAAGAAGCTCAAATTGACCCTCCACTGTCAACTTTATAGTCATATCCTGCCTGGAAATGTAATTCAATGCCATCTGAACCTTTCTGCCATGACCCCATACCTGGTATCACGTTGGGGTCTGGTGCTCCCCAGCTCTGCTGCTCATCCCCAAAATCCTGAGAGCATCTTGTTCCCTCCCCTCAGGCCTCAGCTATCCAGAAACATCTCCCTGCTGGCTCCTGCTATTGATCATTGTGACTCCTCAGAGCCACAATTGTCTTCTTTCCTTTCTTTCTTAAAGAGAAATAATAGAATAAAAAAATAATAAAAGAAGAACCCAGTTACGGCCTTTTACTTCAGGTTTGTGACTCTGAGGTAACAGCTGATGCTCCACTGTCCACAGCCCATGATTTTCAGGACAGAAATTAGGATAATAGTCTATCAAATGCACTTTCTCTCCTCCTAGGCCAATCTCAAGATGATAGATACGGTCCTTTTGTGTCTCATGGGATGAGACTTTTGTCTCTTTTGTCCCCAAACACAAAGCTATTAATTCGATGCAATAGTTTATTTTTCCTTGCCCTGGAAGTCACAATATGCTTTGGGTGAGGCTGGCTTGTCTCTCCTCCTTTTGGAGCACTCGTGGGAGCCATGAGAGGCTCTGCACACCAAGGATTTGCCCACCAGTACTTCTAAAGCAATTTACACCTTCCTCCTTGCCCTTTTTCCCCCATTTCTCACTATTTTTGTGGACTCAAAAACAGCATCCAGTTTTCAGCAGTGGTGTCCTTGGGTTATATGCAACCTCTATTTTTTTCAGCTGTCAATTGTTGATATGGACATAAATAAAGGAGGAAAAAAAAATAAAATTAATGTCTTCCTAATCAGTAAATTCAACACTTGGCTGAAACATCTGCATTCATATTCTTGCACATCCAGCCCTTAAAACCCAGATATCTTCTTGGTGACTTCCGTGCTGTAATATCCCATGGGATATTTAGAGCTTTAAGGTGTCTTTAGCATTTTGACATCAAAGCCTTCACAGAAAAAGAGTTGCCTGATGCCATCTGGAAGGACGAGAAGGCACAAACATACCTGCAGTCCTTTTTGCCCCCCATTCAGTCCCACATCAAACAGCTCCCTGAGACCAGAGACACTGAACAGGGTGTGGGGTTGTTGTCTTCTGAGCCAGGTTTCAGACGTACCATGGAGGCAAAAGAGTTGGCAACTATAAAATTCTATAAATAATTCTATTCTATATATTTATCAAATAAACCCTGTTCTACTCAGCACAGAACTCATTTCCATGATTTCTGACCAGGCAACATCTTCAGCCTCCCTCCTCACTCCTGCTTTCACAGTATTTCACCTTTATTTAGAATCAAAATTAAATTGGATTAAAAAAAAAAATAAAGGCAGCATCAGCTCTACTTAATTGTCCATCCCCAGGGTGACCAAAACAAAAAATCCACTTCACACGTGAGGTTGTTCTGTGTGGAATGAGGTGACACACACGTGGGTGTGAGATTCCCAAAAATAAGGAATCACCTCAGGTTGGTTGCCCTCAGCAAGAAATTTGAGCAGCACCTGTGATTCTCCAAAGCTTGCCTGGCCCTGCAAAAACCCTCTTAATTTCTGAGCTCCAGAGGGTTTACCATTAATGACAGCCACGTTCTTGCTCTAAGGACAGACACCAAGCAAACGAGGGTGATTGCAGATGTTTAGGAGCAAATGTGAAAGGAAAGGAATGAGCATTAAAAAGAAAAAAAAAAAAAAGGGAGCGAGGGAGTATTGATTCAGTGTGACTGATGTGAATGAGTTAAATGATTGACTATGAAGTGTGAATTCAAATTTACTGTGAATGGAATTTACTGTGAGTGGAACAGAGTATGCATGACCATGACTGAGTGTGACTAGGTATCATTAGGAAGAACTAAGCGAATATGAGTGGAAAGCACTGATTATCTCCCCTGTAATCTATAAATAAACAGTGGTGCAGGAAGTTTTGAAAAATGTATTTAATAAGGGATTTCCACTGCCTGAATAAACTTGCTGAGGCCAGACAGCCTGATCTGGAGGAAAATGTATCATTTTACTCAAAGGTCTGTCACGTAATAATGCTTGAGCTCATATCTGACAGGAACAAAATAGGCCTGAATTTACAGCAAAATGGAACCTCTGGACTGATAAGAAACGTCTTTCCAATTACAAATTTACTAACTCATATGATGCCAATTATCCTCTCTTCTGCTTATGGGTGTTTTCCTAACATCCATGTTTAAATTCACAAATATGGACATTCAGGATCTGCCAGTTTGGGGATCGATGCTGTCTCCTGCAGATCAATACAATAAAATTTTATCAGCACAAAATAATTCTTTTGGCTCAGTGACCAAATACCTCATTTGCACCCTTGTGCAGAGTTACAGAACTGAGCCTGAGGTTGTTGCACCAGTTTAATTCAGTGAGAGCAAAGTTTACATCCCAGGATCTCAGATCCCATGGTAAAAAATGTCTCAGTCTGTTCTCAGCTGCTGCCCTTTCTCCACAAATATCTCTGCTTGCTTTCCCAAGTTTTAGTACGAATCAGCCCAATGAAGTCTTTGTCCACAAAGGTCTGTGCAAAAAAATGTTGATTTCAAGGGTGGCTTAAAGCAAATCCTAGAGGCTGGTGTAACAAACATGAGTTTTCACCGTTAATTCAGCTTTTTCGCCATAATTAGGTAATTTATCCTCCCTAAATCTTCTGTATTCCTTACCAATCAAACATCCACCAGAATTCATGGGGATGTTTTTGTGTCAGCCTCTCCTTCTGCTACTGAAGGAGACAAGAGGAAAACACTGAGGTGCATTTAAAGTAGAAAATCAATAATCAAAACCAAAACACTGAGAAAGAGCAGAGAGGCCATCCCAGCATTTTCTTGGGAATTTTCTTGGGAAACCTGGTCCTTTCCTCTGCTAATGCACTGGTGATTAATTTACTAGGATGCAGAAATTGCTGGAATCAGCTCAGGCTCAATCTCAGCCAGGCACATGAGCATCCATGGACCATTGGGTTCTCAGAGGAATTTTAAACTGATGTTCAGGGGACTTAAATCCTTGGAACTTTACAGGCTTGAAGTCACCTCTGACAGTTACCTGTGGCTGAGATTGTGGCCCAAAATTCTGTATGAGCTTTTATTTGCATTAAATTTGGGTTTAGGTGTATTTCCCTTTTACAAAGACTAGGATACAAGCTGTTACTATTTTGCTTTTACTGCCTGACCAGCTCCAAAATGAATTAATTATTCCTAATTTAGATCCTCTTGACCATCAAGGAACGCTTCGAAAATGTTGGCACTGCCACCTTACAACGAGTTTGTAGAATATGTAACAGAACTTAAAAATAAAAATCCAATAAAGAAAAAAAAATAGGTTATGGAATGTATCCTAATCCATTAAAACAAAGAAAATATATTTCTTGGGATCATGAAACCTCTTTCTCCCTTCCTGCTAGCTCTCCTCAGGAGTCAGGTCAGAGCCAGGGTGTCTGAGCAATCCTCTCCAGATGTGCTTCTCCCCAGCAGGGCAGAGAGCATTGACAGGAGCCAGTGGGGGATTTACACCCCTCGTGCCAGAGCTGCACGTGTCCTGTCGATAAATGGAAGACTTAATTCTCCAGGATAGCAATCCAAGCATTTTAAAGGATTTCCTAATGAGGTAAAATTCATTAATAAGATACAGAGGCGGAAAAAAATACAAAAAGAAAAAAACTCACCTTTTTCACTTGGAATTGCAGACAGGCAGAGTAAGTAAATTCCAAAATTTTTAACAGAATTATATGATAGAAATGGGTAAAAATGAGATCATTAAGACTTTGTATTCTTTTGCCTACTCAATATGAAAACCTGTTCATATGGTTTTCATATTTATAACTATGCTGAGTTACCTTTATTGCTACAAAGGGGCTGCTATTAGAGAAAAACACAATCAACATCCTTAATTCTGCTTCCCTGCACTGCAAAATTCCTAAGGAAAAGATTCCCAGCTTTTCCCTTTTCTGCAGAGCACCACTTCCAGAATCCCCTAGACCTGACACAAAAGCACTGACCACTCAAACAGATGCCCAGGCTCATCGTTCCTGTTTATTCTCTTGCTCCTTCCAACGGTGTTCCAAGATCTTGGACGATTTGTGAGGGGCAAAATCCAGGACCCACATCCCTCCGATGACTAATAGAACCATTCCATGGTGTGGGCTAAAGGACACCTTAAAGATCACCTAATTCCAACCCCCAAAATACATTCCCACTCCTAGTTTTAGCCTAGGAAAGCAAAGGATCTGTCTGGCATTTTATTATTTTTTTTAGATTTTTTTTTTTTTCCCCTACCTTGAACAAAACATCTTTATTTCCATTTTTCAAAACAAACATTTGCTGATGGTACAGCTCCCAGAAAGGTACTGAGCGGACAATTATCCCCCAATATGCTCCAAGATCTGATTTTTCAGCTGAGCCCCTAAAGATTGAGCTACAGGGAATATTTCTCACTGCTCTCTTCCCTCCTACCTCCCCCTGAGTCGCAGAACCAGCTGGGACCACATCTGAGCTGCACGTCAGGTTGATGAAGGCTGAGGCTTCTGGTTTGCAGAGGACAGGAGGGGAGGATGCTGTGGTAAAAGCACAGTTAGGGGCCATTTCTAGCAGTCAAACCAAATCTGACACACTCGGGGCTCCCTATTGCCTCAGCAAAGCCAGGTTGTCTGTTCACCTCACATTACACTCCCAATTTTTAACATAGCTTTGGGTTATCCTGCTTTATTTAGCTGCCAACAGAAGGACTTTTACCATTGTGGATCAAGGCAACTGTCTCTGGAATTGATCTCATTAGCAAAGTTTCCAAAGGAAAGGAGATTAGAGAAAGCAACTGATTTTCTTGACTTGTACTGGTATTTCTGTGGCAGCCAAGCAATTTCATCTCCCTTAAAGGCATTGGTTTCAGGTCACATTTTAACTATAGTTAAGTCCTCAAATAATTCAGAAGACAATCAAGGATTAGTGACCACTCTCCCCTACAACAAAGCGAATGTTCAGCATGGCCAAGCCGTAGCTTTTGATGAATGTCAGTTTTTTCATGGGCTTTGTAAATAACATTCAAAATAAAGACAGCCTTCTGGATTTCAGTGAATACTGTATCCCTCCAGGTTAGCACAACCCAGGATGTTGGGTTGTTGTTTATCCAAAGATAGGATTTGCCCCTAAACTTGGCAGATGGACTCCAAAAAGTTTTCAGTGTCAGAAAAGAACAGCCTCCATTTCAATACTTCTGGGATTCTAAGGAATAGTGAATTCCTGTATGTATTTGGGGATATATTTCAACACACATTATGTTTTTAACATAATTTAAATATCTGTAAAAAAAGCCCCTAAATCTTTTGCAGAAAAACCCTTCAATAAAATTTAAAGGAATTACTTAATTTTTGAATTAGTCAGTTCTGGTTTGGCTTTTTTTTATTTTTTCCAAAGATAATACCCTGTTCAATGTCAGACCCTGGACCCATGAAGAGGAGGAAAGGCAGCGATCTCCACGTTCCCCAAGCAGAAGTTTGAGCACAGGGCACGGACAGGAGAAAATTAATGTGTCAATTCCAAGGATTCCCTGCTCCAAATCCCCTCTTTCGGAGAGAACTAAGGGGCTTAGCAATATCTACAAAGCAGCTCTGATGTGCCTCTGCCTCCTGCAAACAGCATCCCTGCAAATCCCCGGCCAGGCAGCCTCCATGCAAGGGTCCAGATTTGGCCAGCAGTCATTATTTTTGTCTCCAAATCACAACAAATTTTACTGGAGCCACGTACTGAGTTGATTCCTGTCATCCCCAAGGAGAAAATCGCTGTATTTTTTTTTTTTTTGTCCTATATATACACATTATATAATTCTGACTGTTATCTCTGGGGCCTCTCTGGCAAACTTTCCACTGTTCTTTCTCTGTTAGGACTCGAAGTTATCAGAGTCAGAGTTCATTTATACTTCTGATCGCTGGCTCCACAATGTCCCCAGGGTTGGGAACTCTGCTGTGGCAGAGCAGAAACGTAATTTTATAGCCCTTGTATTCTAATTCATTTAATTAGGGGTTTTCTTGGATCTCTAGGGGGGGGAGATGGGAGGTGTCCTTTCATGTTTAGAGGTTTCTGTAGAAAATCTATCTCCACTCCAGAAAGTCATGGGCAAAGTTCTCCCGCGAGTGCAGATCTTGTTTGCTCTGCACCGGATTAATATTCATCACATCAGGAGCAGAACGTACCTTTCCATCTTTTCCCTTTGCCATTATAAGTAAGGAGGATGAATTATTGCACAGCAACCCACAAAGAAATGCACATAATTTAGATACACTAAAATGGGGAGGGGAATTAAAAGAATATGGCAGATGGGAGACCCTGACTAAATTTAAATCTAAATGGTTAAGAGAAGCCGACTGATAAGAAGAGCTCTAATTAAGAAACATCTTGCTGCTAAAAACGTGAACTTTTATTTCATACCTCAGGCAGAGCTCAAGCAGAGGTAGATTGTATCTTCTTTAAAGAAATGAAAGAGGGGAAAAAATATATTAATCTGCATTGTAGTAATGCTGATATGCCCAGAGCTGAACTTCCAATTCATTGTGAGACGTTCTCTGCACAGACACAGCCCGGGCAGCTCTGCCTTGAGAAATTTTCAGTCAAACCAAGAAAAAGAGAGAGAAATAATGTGTTATCTTCATCTCCCAGAGACGTGGGGAGCTTACGTGATTTCTCCAGGCTGATGAGAGAATTCTCTAAATCCAGATCTGAGTTTTGGGGGTTTATTTGCTCTCTGGGGTGGCAGGTACAGGTGGACACACACAGAGTGAAACTCAATCCAGGTTTTCTGTGTTTTCTCCAATGTCATGTACATGGAAAAAAGGAAAAAGAGGGAGGATATCCTACCCAAATATTTAGTATTTCAAGTGTAACTACAACAGCAGAGCTAGGAGTAGAAGGAATCTCATTTTGCACTTCCTATGTCTGAACTAGAGTGCATTTTCTGGAGCAAACAAAATTATGTTAAATGGGAACTACAGTTTAGAAAGCAAATCAATAAAATAATTGCTGATACCTTATGAAAAACATGGCTTCAAAGTGAAATATTTTTAATACAGAAAACTGAAGGAAAACTAAGTCAAATATTTCATTTAACCTTACAGTGATCTTTCACCTTCCATTTCTGTGAGAAAACAAATATCAAGAATTCAAAAGCCATAATTCAAAGTGTTTCATTTGTATTTTTTTTTTCCTTTTAAGAACCTACTTGAGAGACTCTGATTTGAGAGCTATGGGAATGAAAGAATTTTTAACAACCCAGACATGCGTGGCAATGTCTGCCACCCAAAACCTCAAGTGTGTACTCAAACGACTTCCTGCAAAAATCATCCACTAATTTGCTATTAATGAGTGATAGAGTTTATACACTTAGCTAAGTGGAAAGTGATTTTTTTAAGGATATTGCGTTCGCTTCCCTCAGCCACCATGGTATAATTACCGCAAGGGAAGGCTTTTTAAAGCAGTTACAAGTCACAGCTGGTCGTGTTTCTTGTGGTCTTCCAGGCCACAACATCTACAGGAAAGATAATTAGCACAGTCCAATCAGAGAATCATGGAATTATTTGGGTTGAAGGGACCTTAAAGCTCATCTACTTCCCATCCCTGCCGTGGGCAGGGAACTTTCCACTATTCCAGGTTGCTCGGACTCCCATCCAAGCCCAAACTCCTCCAAAATTTACACCAACTTATTTATGTGAAAAATGCCACAATGACATCCTGGAACATGGACAAGCAGCAGCTGTGATTTACTTTATTCCTGATATTTTCAGGATAGAAAAATAATAAAACACAGGACAACCTCATCACCTTTTGCTGGCCAAACCTCTTTAGGTTCACAGAGCAGATGAAACCCCCAATTGCCTCTGGTACCCAGCGGAAGTGGTGGTAACATTCCTACAAAAAATGGGGGAAAAAAAGGAAATGAGGAAAATTGTGAAGTTCTGAATAAAGATACCATGCTAAAATTCATGTAGAAATAAAACCCATGACTCTTAATCTAGCAGAATCAGGGAAACTCCTCCAGGGTACTCTCATTAAACAGTCAGAACTAGAGAAATATTGTGTGGGCAGGGAGAGTATCTACAGCTTTTCTACACCCCTCACACCACCAAAATCATAATTTGCCCAAATATCAGGACACAGAAATACCACTCATCATTTTGCCTTTGTCTGGCAAAATAGTAACAGGAAACTGCAGAAAAAGTTAACTGGAGAAATTATATATAGGCAGCTTTGTCCTTTTTTTTCACATTTATCAGAGCAATGAATCTGAACAGAGTTTTGGGTTTGCCTTAAAAAAAAAAGCTTTTGATGATTTTTAAGGGAAAATATTTCATTTTTAATTAACTTTTTTTCATTCTGAGTGCCCAAATCTTATTTTTTCTCCATTTATTTAGACATATATATATATTCCTTTATGTATTCTATCTTCATAATCAATATTTACCTTTCATTTTGCTTTAAACCAGGTTTCTGCCATCACTGTGATGACAACCCAGAGACAAGGGGAATGCACAGGCATGGAATCACTATTTTTGTTTTACCTATTCCTGTGTTACAGCCATGCAGCAATGGCTCAGGACACTCTGGAGCTTCATCCAGCTTTTATCAAGCCCCTGTTATGTCAAGACTCACAGCAGCTATTCAGGTCTGGTATTTAAGCCAGAAGAAGACAAATGGCTGGCAAAGCTTTTTTATCATCACAACTCTTTTAAATCCTCATAAAAACATTTTAAAATCATTTTGGGGGAAGTTCCTTCAACAGCCGTTTGCACTCCTGAGGTAGATCATGATCTGCCCCACAAGAGTTATAGGATCCCAGGCTGGTTCGGGTTGGAAGGGACCCTCAATATGATCCAGCCCTGCCATGGGCAGGGACACCTTCCACCATCCCACGCTGCTCCAAACCCTGTCCAACCTGGCCTTGGACATTCCAGGGATCCAGGCTCAGCCACACCCTTTGTGGGTCTCATGAGCCAACTTCTCCTGATTCCTCTCATTTTGATTTGGAACATTCTTCTTGAAATATTCTTGAAATATTCTTCTTCAGCTCCTTAGATGGCTCCTGGTAAGGAAATTGAGGAGAAGTAACAATCCTTTTCCCATGCTGTCCCACTGACCTTGGGAGATCTCCTCATGCCATTCCTGGTTCCCTCTGCTGTGGCTCCAGCCAGGTGACCCAAATGTTGACTATTTCTACAAAAATGAGCTAATCCAGTTGTCCATGGAGCTCTTCCTCTCCTCCTGTCAAGAAGAATGCCTCATTTTGCTATTATAAACTTGAAATATTCACAATACGGTGCTTACAACTAAAATCTGACAGTTTAGCAGAAAGTTTTTAGATGCTTAATCATATATCTTAATAAAAAATCATACAATCCCTGCAGAAGTGAGACAGATTCTGATTACTTGTCTTTGAGGGAACGGCCTGCTTTAGAAAATTATGTGGAGTACTCTACTATTGTACCTGTCATACACTTTTAATTAAAAATGTATTGATGCATGACTAAATTGTGCGCAGTGAAAAACAGGCCTATTTTAGCTCAATTGCAATAATGCCCACATAACCCAATGAAGAAGCCCATACAATTAGAACAGGAAGACAGCCCTGGCAGGGTTGTATTTTTTCAGGTCAGATGTATATTCCATGGAACCAATCATCACAAATCAATGTGGCCTCAATCAGCACAAATGACTTTACTAATCTACTCTAAATACCTGCAATGAAGTCATTGCACTAATCTATTGTAAATTAAATATGTGGCGAAACGAAGGCAGAATAATGATTAACATTATTTTCAGGACTATTTCTTGACAAAGTCTGCTAACTAAGGCAATCTACACCCAATATTTGAATACAAGAATTACATCCAACCAGAAATAAATAGAAGGCTGAAATCAATGCACTGTGGACAAAAAAAAATGCCTCATGAGGCCTCTGCTAAAGGAATATTTAGTTTAGACTGAGAGGTAAATGTGTTTAGAAGAGAAAGAGTTGGAATTCAGAAAAAAAAAGTTATCACATGCCAAAGACCAAACCCCTATTGCAGTGTCCCCAAGTTATTCCTAAATGCCTAATTTGAATTCTTTTTTAGAATTTTTAAGACATTAAGGTAGACATAAAAGTATTTGTTTGCACACAGGGATGTGGAGCTGCTTGAGAAAGTGTTGATAAAAGTGTCTAATGAGCAAAGATTAATTATAACTCTGAGGACTGACATAATGATTTGGATTTTGAATATTTGGTGGGCTCAGTTGCTTTCTCCACTAGAAGATTTTAGTTTGAAAGTAAAGGTTTTAGGTTAATGGTTGGACTCAACAACAGATCTTTTCCAAACTTTACAATTCCACGATTCTATCCTAATTCATGGAAATTTGTGCTCAGGACTGAGCAAAGAAAATCAGAAGAAGAAAATAAATCTGAATTGCTCAGATATCACAGAAACAGGAAGTCTAAAAGTAGCCAATTTTCCTAGAGCATTGTCAAGATAGATAATTCCTCTTTTGCAACCAAATATTTCATTTCTGCAATTGAGATTTTATTTCTATTTCTCTCTCTTTTCTCTCCTTTTCCATGGCAGAATCTGCACTGACTTTGCACTTGCATCACCCACCATGACTCTTCCAGCGACAGACAAAAATAGTTAAAAAATGCAGACAGTTTCTTGAACACTGTGGGCTGAATTTCATCAAATAAGGCTCCTTGCATGTGAAAAAAAGAAAAAAAAAAGAAAAGGTATTAAATGAATCAGTCTCTGCATCACTGTTTTCATTCTTTTTGCGTTAAGTGCATAAAGATTTTTCCAGCAAAACGGCTGAAAATGCCAAACCGTCAAAATCAAAACTTTACACAGGAATAAACCCAGAAAGTTTTCATACTCAGAATCAAATTTTCACCAAACTCACAGACAGACATATGGAGAACGTGGAGAAAGCAGTGTAAAAAGACACTCAGAAAAAACTGAAAAATTTTACTCAAATTTATCCTAAAGAGCAATTTTTAATACACTCCTCGGTTTTCTTATTAAAATATCATTTTATTCCTTCATGAAGTTTTCAGGCTGCGAGGAAGAAACAACATTTAATTTTAGGTCTTTTAACTGAGGTGGAAAATATAGAAATGGTGTTTTAAAATAGCAACATTTATATTGCACAAATTGCTGATAAAAAAATGGCCATTTTAGAGGCTCGTGTAAACACAGCCTGAATTTGGTGGCGGGCTGAGGAGTTACAAGAGTTTGATAAAATGGTTCTCCAAAGGAATTCCACTTGGGTTCATCCTCCAGAGCACAGCCCTGTGAGTAACATCACTCCTTGTTACAAGTACAGCGAGGAGCAACACGATGAATTTTAGATGTAAATCTGAATTTCATGACCTTTCAAGTCACATCCTCAAACCTCATTTGAGCAGCGTTTTCTCTTTATGAATATGCAGTTGAACTGAACACCCAGAATTGACATAATTTATTTTTTTTTCCCCCTCGTTTTTAGGCCCTCTTCAGGTGTAAATTAGGCTTTTCAAGTGTCATCCTTATTTACTTTATTCTCTGCAAAGTTAGCAATCATTCCATTTTATTTTTGGTGCATTACATGAAGATGTTTCTGCCTGATAGGGAACGCTTGCACTTGAACAGAAGAGACAGAACAATTGTCAAGCCACTGAAATACAAATGAACACTAAAAAAGATCCTTGAAACCACCGGACTTACTCTATTTTAAATATGTGCCATATTTTTAAATTAAAAAAAAAATAAATAAAAACTGCTTTGCTATAATAAGGAAATAGAAACATAAAAATTAAAGCACATCTTAAATAAAGAAGAAATAATCTTGCAGAGAAATGCTGGATTTGTATATCATAATAAGTGTATAAGCCAAAAAATTTGAAGTATTTTATATTATAATTTAGAAATTTAAGGTCACAGAACCCTTTTTTTAAAGGAATGTCACTACTAATAACTTCTTACTTCCAGGGGTTTTTCCTAAGATAACGGCACAGTGTTATCAATAAACAAATCTCCCAAATATAAGTGGGTCATACTGAAACTGTAACACAAAAGTGATCTAAAAACTGAGAAATTGATCTCAGGCTATTTTCTTAAGTATACCATGTTGTAAAAATAATAATAATTTTAAAAAATTATAATCTTCAGAGCACACCAAGCAGGATTCCAGGTTTCAAAGCCTGAATAGATCTGGCTTTGCAAAGAAGACAGTGACAAAATGGGAATAACACAATGTTTGTCACGTCTCAAAAAGCACAAA
Organism: Camarhynchus parvulus; assembly: GCF_901933205.1. NCBI lineage: Eukaryota > Metazoa > Chordata > Aves > Passeriformes > Thraupidae > Camarhynchus > Camarhynchus parvulus. The sequence continues at coordinate 35,183,015 of NC_044577.1, forward strand.
CTGCTCCACTTCTGCTCCTAATTCACTTGGGCATTGGCAAAATCTTACCTTTCTAAGTGGCTAAAAAAAAAAAACCAACATTTTTTAAGTGCCTTTCCAGTCTTCGTCTTTGATTATAAATCTCTCCCTAGTTAGGAAAATTCAGAACCAACTCCTTTTTTTTTTTTTTTTGGAAGATTAACATATACATTACACAGAGCATCTTCCTACTGAAAATAAATGCATGATCTGGAAAAGTAGGACCAAAGCAGGGCTTGAAGATCATAGGGTTGGGAGTTTTTTTCCTCTATTTCTGAAAGTAACTTACTTTAAAGTCCCTGAAACAGGGTAACATCCATCACACTCTATTTCATTAGTCTTTAAGGCAGCCTTAAATAACTGGGCCTAAAAACAGATCTTGGTTGATATGGCAAATATCTAAAAAGGATAACTCTGAAAATATCCTCTGCTGGGTTCAGCTTGGATTTTGCCCAAATAAATGCAATCACCTCTCATTATGATTGAGGAGAGGAGGGGAGAAGAGCAGGAAAAAAAAAAAAGGGAAAAAAATAAAAACCTCAGGAAAGCAAAGTGCAGCTCTGTTTAATCCATACAGACATGTCTACCCAAATCCCTTTGCTAATGTATATCTCATTCGGATGGGCTAACTCATCCTGGAATAATGAGAAGCTGAAAATGTGGTGCATTTTTTAGTATTTTTCAAGTGTGTTAATGTGCTTCTATAGGGGCTTTAGCAGGGAAAAAAAATTAAAATATCTATGTATATATGTGTGTGTGTATATATATATATATGAGATATACATGCAGCTTTCTGAGCTAGGCAAGCTGATTTCTCTGTTGAAATTGTGCAGTTGTGAGGTTATTTAGGAGAAGTAAGTAGCTGCTGGACAAAGGCACACAATAAACAATACTTACAAGTCAGGTGGAGCTCCACAAAGGGCATTTCATCCCTCCTCTGCCCTCGAGCATCCCCAGCACCTTGCTGATGTTGGCAGCTACCACCGAGTGCTAAATTCTGCCTTTTTACAGCTGCAAACAGACCTAGCATCCCTGTAAGGCAAGAAATGTGAAAGAAAAGTGCTTGAAAATAAATATTTTTCTTTTAACACCCGACGCAATCCTGCCTCATCCTGCCAGTTATGCGCGACAATTCCAGATTCATCCTCGGCAGCAGGAACGTGGGGAGGGACGGGGAGAAATGGAGATTTTTGTGCATTTTGCAGCTCCCTCCACGTGTGCTGCACTGGGCTCCACACACATCCCCAGTGCCCAGCCCTGCTGCTCTCTCTGAGCCAACATTAAGTGCCCATGGCAAAGACCCAAACCAGGCTCTGCTAAACCCACACTGCTGCCATCAGCCTGGGAAATGAGCACTGAGGTCCACTTTTAAAAAGCATTAAATTGAAATCGTCCCCTTTCTGGGCTTTACCCTTTCTTTACAACCATTAAATTGAAATCGTCCCCTTTCTGGGCTTTACCCTTTCTTTACACCCATAAAATTGAAACCGTCCCCTTTCTGGGCTTTGCCCTTTATTTACACCAAGCTGAGGGGGTTTGAAAGTTTTCCAAGGAGGTTTTGAAGGGAGGGACCTTCAAAAAGCAAAGCACTTTGTGCTTTTTTTTGGCCCTACAAGAAGAAGTCCAGCAGTTTTGTGGGGTCTTCACGCACAGCTGCATTCAGCCCAAAGTTTATGGAAATGAAAGATCGAGCTTCCAGCACATCCTTCCATCTTCTCCTGCTTGTTTCACCCTCTCACCTTCTCAGACAGTCTCACATGAGCACAAGCTGTTCACTTTAAATACCCCCTGCTTTTTCTTACCACCTATTCTCCATTTTTTGCTGATATTTTTCATACAGCAGCACAGTATAATTAAAAAAGCGTATGGTTCATGTTTATATGGCTCATCAGACATTTTAACTGGACTTAAATTAGCAAATTAGTGATGGAGTGGCACTTTTCCTCCAATCACAAGGTCACGCAGTTTATACTTTCATTTTAAAACTTAGGTGCATATTATTACCTGAGAATAATCAGGATTTGAACTTGACAGAGCAGCTGATACAATTTGCATCTCTGTTAAGGAATGAATATCCCATAATCAGATACCCAGCTCAGAGGGCCTTCTTCATATCACCACCCTTATTTTTATTCATTTTAGTGTGTCACTATTTAGGTGATTTAATTCTGTGAATTGCAAGGAATTCTGTGAATAACGCCACTGAAAGGCAGAATAAAAGCTCCTTGTTAGACAAGATGACTGAAATGGAAAATTAGAATTACATGGGCTTGTCTACATGGAACATGCATGGAAAATGTTGTGTTCAGACAATCTTGTTTAATAATTTTACATCACTGTGACACAATGAAATTCTCAAGATGTCTGCTCCTCCCACAGCAAATACAACACCTCACCTACTTCACAAGAAAAGATATTGCTTGTACTGCAATACCAACTGCACTTAAAGGGCTCATAATTATAAATAATATAAAAGAAAAAAAGATTTTATGAGATCTTATAAAATGATGGAGAAAAAAGTTCCACATTCAGAGGGATGTTTGGAAAACAGCATTAACAAACAGAAGGATCTTCCCTCTGCAGACACTCGAGCAAACCAAGCCATGGATTTGCAATAAAATTATTGCAATTCATTATTACCATAATTGAAGCGCAGTTGCAATGGCAGATATCAGTGGTGCACCATGCAGTGAAAGGTGCTGGGTACAAAAATGTTCTGGGTAGAAAAATGTTCCTTTTCCAGCCCCACACAACAGTAGGGATGGATGGAGCTTCCCTCCATCCCTGGTAAAATTCCAAGTATATAAAATTGTGCATAAGCTCATGTCTGTGTGCAATCAGGACATAATAAATCTTACCATTAAGTTAATGCCTTCCCACAAAACTAGATTTTGGGAACAAAAAAGACAAATGGACACTTTAAAAAACTCCTTGTGTATAGAGGCTTGAGCTCTAAGGTGCAATGGCCTTACAAGTGAGCAGTGTAAATAAATGTTTGCTGCCTGACCTTTTTAACTGACAGATATCTCTCCTAATTTAAAAATCTGCCAGCCCCTTCCCCTTCCCAAGCTGAGCCCTCCACAAAGCACCACTGTTAAAGGTAGTTTAGTTTTTAAAGGCTCAGTAAGGATCTACAACCCCATGAAAACAGGGGTTTACGATGGCCTTTAGCGACAGAAGCCTGAATGGCGCCGCTATGATTTTATTTGGTTGGAAAATAAAATAAAAAAAAGCTCTTGCCCGAGTGATGTAAGAGATCTTCCCATCCCATTTCCCTCCCTGCTTCACAGAAAAATACCATGTATTGGTATTTTTATATGCCAATGAGTTTGGTGGTGATAAAATGCTGCCAAAAACCAGTTTTGATAAATGGTAATAAAGTCAAGTGCCTCATATTACAATGAGCTTTTTTTTTAAAAGAGAAACCTAAAAATTCACCATAATTCATACTATTTGACCCTCTAAGACCAAAAAGTTATAACATTAAAAAAAAAATCCAGCAAGTTATCCTTTTTTATCTTTTTCTCACAGAGCTCTTACCACAAAATAAAGAGTAACACATTGATGCTTGTTAAGCCATGAAACATGAATGGGAAATAAAAAATTAAATTTCTCCACTTCCAATTCCCCCCCCTCCTCTTCCAAATGAAAGCACTCTGGTGAAAAAACTCATTTGCATTGTGAAAGTTTTCTAAGGGCTTGGGTAAAAGAGAGTAACCCCCAGCAGAGGAGTCTGAATTCACAGTGGAGCTGCTGTTGTTTGGGATGGGAAGAAAGAGGATTTCCTACATGTTCAGCCTGTCAGATTTGCACTGGAGGTTTGGAAAGAAGAGTCAATTCCAAGGCAATGACACATCCTGACTCCACCTCTTCCTGGTGTGATGCTTTGGTCCCCCGCTTTTAAACCACCATTTTACAGCTCAAACCTTCTATTTTTAACAAAAACTACAGAAAGTCTCTCACCACTCAGAGAAATTTCACTGCCCCATTTTTCCTACAAATGACTCAATCTCAGCTCTTTTAAATTACTTTCAGACCAAGATTTTGCATCATTTCTATGCAATATCTTCCTTACTTTGCCTCTGAAGTTGTGTCTTGGTGAGCTGCTCTGAAGATATTTGGCTTACCCACACCTGTTCCTCAAAAGTTATTTACCTAAGGAAAAAAAAATAATAATATAAAATTGTCCATAAACTGACCCAGCACTCGTCCCATACTCCCCATGGCTAGAGCAGCAACACATGTGGCCAACCCAATTTCTCAGCCCATCAGAAATGTTTCACCATGAAGGTATTTAAGGAACATTAATCAATGCCATGGTATCAGTTCTTATTGACTGGCTATATTGATGCCTCGTGAAGGCTGACCTAGAACAGAGACTAGATCAAAAAGCAAGGATTTATCAAGAGGCCCTGATGGATCCACCTTGGGTGGCACAAGAGCCCAGCCAGGGCTGCACCCAAGATGAACCAAAATGGCCCCAAAATGCACGAGCGCTCCCGGGGTCTCTCCCTGGGATCAGTTCTGCTCCATTTGCATCTTGCACTTCATTGTCCCATTCCAGCTTTAGCCCAGGCAGTCCCACCCTGCTTGTTTTTCTCTCTCCAGCCCACGGTGTTTGTGCTCCTGGGCTGAGATTTGGGATCATTTGTCCTTGGTGCCCAGCTGGAGCAGGAATTGTTTTGTCTCCCTGCTCTGTGCACAGAGCTCAGCATCCCCCAATATGAAGCCTAGGCACACACTAAAGCAGAATAGAATCTGAAAAATAGAAAAGCTAAAACCTGAGGCATCATTCCCCCTTACACTAAGTATGGAAGAGTGTAAATCCAAGCAGAGATTCTGTTTCCAAATGCCCATGATGACCTGTGCAAGCACAGCCCAGAAATTATTCAGAGAGGGAGAGAAGTGTCTGATAAATAAGAGATACTTGACATGGGGTGGTGCAAAGGCTAAAACCACATCAAAAACACTAATTATTTTAATATAAGTTGTTTTCCTTCCACCTCTTGGGGTTCCCTAGTTATTCACTGATACAGCCATGCACAGGGCACCTTTTTACCTGTCTTTCTCTTACCTGGTTGTGTCAATTTCCACTGCAGTTTTCTGCATCCCTCAGACTTGGGCCGTTTTCTCTCTCTTATGGCAGCAGAACCTGTGCAGAGGTCATTAAGCAGCAAATGTGTTAAATAGCCCTTAGCACACTTTCAGCATCATTTTCTAATTGCTTTTCTCTCCATAGGTAGGTACAAACCACTTGCCTTAAAAGGGAGAGAGAAACCTTCTCCTGTTTCTTTAACGACTTTTATTGATGGTTTTGTTTTTGCTCCTACTTTGGGTCCAGACTTCCCTATATATGCTGGCATTTTAAAGCAGTAATTTATGCCATAGGTTGAATCACGTAACAATGGCATTTTATGGTTTATCATCCTCAGCTTTCTGGGTGTGTACCTCGGAGGCAAAAGAATCAAATTTTTATTAACACATGTTTATACATAATTGACCATTTGGGAGGTAGGAAGGAGAAATGGCTGTGATTTGCATAGTTTAAGAAATGTCTTAGAGCACCTCACCCAGTCTGGAGCTCCCACTGTGACAGATGAGCAAATGCCCATGGGAGATGACAGCATGGTATTTATGGTATTTCCTTCTGAGACAATTAAGTAACATATGCCAAGACCATAGGGATTATCTCTGAGCTACACAGTATGCAACTCGAGCTGAAGAGAAATATAATATTTTAGAAATTTGACAAACCATAGGGAGGGGAAAAAAATTATTCACCCACTTTAATAATGCAGTAACTTTTCTCTGACTTAATCAGACGTTCCTTGATTATTATTTTTGGGTAATAAAATGAGGACAAGCTGCATCCCACACATTACCTCGGAGCTGCTGTGCAGGCCAGGGAAAATCTGAGACTCGCACACAAAGTACACTCTGCTATCCTAGGATTAAAGGATTTGACAGCCCACTTGGTCTAGAACAACCCTGATTTTACACCTACAAAAAAGAACAAAACAAATTTTAAATTCCATACACTTTTCCTCATTAACGGCATTAATACCACTCCCAAAATTATTGTGCTGTGCTTGGAAAAGCTCGTGTTCCTGGATCTTCACTGACTTTCACTACATGCAGCCATTTATTCTTTTGTAAAGTAGAAGCAAATATATATGCAATATTCAAAACTATAAAAACATTAATGATTGTCTATTATTTTATATCAGAAATAACCTGCAAAGTATAAAAGCTCATTTATCAATGCACTTATACCCTCAGTTATTCCTCAATTCCATGTATAGTGCCAACATTCTACATCCATTGACCAGTGGGATATAGATTATAATATCATAATTTCTATAGGTATTAGCAACAGTGCAACCATTCCAAGAATGCAATTTTCAGGTTCTTCTTTTAATTATCAACTTTTTAGATGAATGTCTTTTTCTTACACTGCAGTAAAAATAATTTCTTCACAGGACTACTTAGTGAACATCATTCTACACAAATTTCCTTTACAGGCAGTAGAAAACAGCATTTGCTCCACATATTCAACATGGAATCGGATATTGGGTGAATGACTGCAAGTGCCGTCAGATCCATGTCACAGCTTTTAAGAGGTCACCTGAACCACTTCAGGCGCTCTCACAACTGATTCCAAAATTTCTCATGCTCAGATAAGAGAATGGAATGGGAATTAAAAGACTTCTGATCTACCAAACGATCAGGCTCTTCACAAATACCAAAAACTATGAAGAATATTGCTTTATAGGCACAAATTCTCTCAGTTTTATGTAATTTCTAATGAGCTTAAATTTCAAAAATCCAGTTCATTTTAAAAGCTGCAGCAGTCACCATTTATTCAGCTGTGGGCTGTTCTTCAGCAGCCCCTCATGTAACAGGATACTGGCTCTGAAGCAATAATAGCGCTTTTTCCAAATTTGTAATCAAGTTTTCTGCATTGTGTGTTCAGGAGGTGATAACCTCTCAACCATTCCTGCTGAAAGAAAACTCACCAGCACAGGGGTTTTATGATTCTGCACCAATCGTTTCTTTCAGTTTACAAACTTGTGCCAAATTCTGAACTCGTTATCTATTTTATATTTAGCCCAGCAGATTTCCATTAGCATGGGAATACATATCATGGTTTTTACTTCAGAAATTACCTAATGGAAAGTGAGAGGGAAAAAAAAGCAAAACAAACCAAATAATACATAAATCTCAGCAGATAAGCAGATATATTGACTTATTCCTCCAATAATTGTAAAACTCAGGTCAAAAGTATAATAAAGATATTAAGTATAAAACAACCAAAAACTCAGGTCAAAAGTATAATAAAGATATTAATTATAAAATAACAATGATGTTAAGGATACCTTTTCTTTCAACAGTCCTGAGCTGAAAGCTTAAGTTCCCTTACTGCAGATTCCATGTGATAAGAAAATAATGCTCCAGAGAGGACATTACTGAAAGTTATGGGTGGACCACTTGGGCAACTAATACGTCCTTAATGGCTTTCCAAAGCAGCCCATAATCTCTGGAAAAACCATCTCTGGAGGGTCTGAATGATGTATTGTGTAATAATTGTGGTGCTTCTAAACATGGTTTGCGCTACACTGGTTGCAGCCCCGTCCCATCTATTCTGTGAGATTTCAGTGGAGTTCCTGGGGTTTGCTCCACCCACAGTGAGAACTTTTACAGTTGGGAACATTCCTGATTATGACTTTATTTCAAAGCATGTGGAGTGGCCATGACTTGGGAAGAAGGGAAATGTTGACCTGGACAAGGAAGTCTGGGCCTTTTTCTCTTACTGCTCTTCAAGAGCTGATTGGGACGTTTGAAATATTGACCAGAAACCAGAGGACATTGGAAGGAGCAGATTGAGGTTTTTTTGATTTAGAGATGGGGTAACTGAGAGGTGTTTTAAAAATTTTTGTTCTATTTTTAGGTTCATGTGAAGGGTGAGACAATACAGGTGTTATAATTTACATTATTGCAATTAGAAGCTAACTATTTCTTAATACACTATAAGCATTTCTTGGCCTATCAACTTCAGCCACAACGTGCTGCAAATGCCTTAAAACCAATCCTCTAAAATAATCCTTTGTGTGTCCTACTACAATACACCTCTCACAGTTCTATTTCTCCAAAATATCTAATATAATTTATAAACCCACCTTTTAAAACTTATTTCTCTTACTTCATCCCAAACACCCTTGTGACCACCGTCAACATAGTTCCATTTCTCTCTCAACAACATCTATCCCTATTCCATCACATTTCTAAATAAACATCCCTTATCTCCAAGTTTACATACTGTATAAACCTTCTATCAAACTTAAAAAATTTTCTATGAATGCCTTTCCCACAGAGCTGCAGGTCCAAACACGAGTTTATCTTTTATCTTTATCTGCTGTCCCTGTGCATCGCTGGAACTGAGGCCACACGCGCCCACCAGCATCTCATAACTGGGATTTCTAAATTTCAAATGTTCTCAGCACGTAGGAAAAATTGAACCCAGCAGTGAATTTCTCCTCAATTAATCTGATTTTACCCTTTGCTCGAAGATTCTCTTACCCAGTAAAGCCTTTTTCAGGGGCACAGGAAAGGGTTTAGCACAGAGCAACACTTGGTAGCAGCATCCAGCCTCTGTCAGGATAATCCTAGGGCAGGAATAATCCTCCAGCCATACCTTCTGCTGCCTCCTGTTTCCCCACACCAACAGATGCTGGAGCCTCCCAGACACACACTTCTCACTCAGGCATCAAACACACAAAAACCAGAAATCTGAAATTTGGATCAGCCTCACTCCAGCTGTTCCACCCCCACTGGACTGATGTTCAATGGCCGGAATGAAGGAAATCTTGGAGAACCCTTGTTTTTGTGGTGAACACCACTGTAAATTAATATCTTCAGCTGTAACCAGGACAGGCTGATCATCTATTTTTTTATACAATTGTGTTGTTATGGTTTGGCTACAAACCATACTATACTCTCTACTTCCTAGATACAAGATAAAATATGAGCAATATACATTTAACATAGAAAATTCACATTATTGAGTATGTTCAGTGGGTTTTTGTGTTCCCGCTGCCCCAGAAGTCCTCTTTGAAAATTTTGGGAGCTGCCAGCGTCAACACAGTACAAACTGACACAGCACTACAGCTGGGTCTGAAACTGCAAATCCACCCTGAAGAGGTAAATCCACGAGCTCTGGTGGCTGCTGCAGGCAGAAATATCTGTTTGAGGTATCTGAGCATCTAAAAAAAGGAGGTTCAGACAGCAGAATATCTCATTCTGCCTCTTCTTGCATGACTTAGAAGGTGAGATTAGCCCCAAGCTGTGCTCCACAGCACAATTCCACACAGGAAAGGTCCAACTCTCCACTCAACTCCCAGACATTTTCATCCTGAGCGGTGATGATGTCAGAACACAGCACGGAATTTTCTGCTCAAGTGTTTGCGGTTTTTTTTTTTCCTTTTTCCAAGAACAGGAAATATGGGTTGAGTACTACTGTAAAAAAAAAAACAACATAAAAATCACACGCTGTTACAGGAGGGAGCTTGGGATGAGTGCAATTACATCAATATTATTGTAATTAATGATTACATCATGCTTGAGAAAAGGACCACAGAAAAGGTTGGTATTAACATGCAAGACACGGCAGAGTGATATCAATACTCATTTTACTGCTCAGGTTTTTCTTTTTTTTAAAAGAAGCTAATAGCTGTCAAAAATACCCATTATAGGCTAGTCTATAATTTGTAGAAGTCAAGTAATACATTTTTTCTGAAGGTATAATGGATGCTCCATGGAGCAATTATTTTAGAAAGACAACTTCATCTCAGCTGTCTCATGCCAGCAGAACTATTTAAGAGCCAGAAATGCATAATTCAACATGGAAGAGCTGTCAGATTTGAGAATACCTTTAAATTATAAAAACTTAGCACCACTAGTTAGTTATAATTATAATGGAAATGTAGTTTTCTGTCGTTTTATCATAGCAAACATCTCTTAAGAAGCAATTTCATGTGTTAAAATATTTTGGCAAAGTGACTTTTGATTCTAAAGGGATACAGATTATCCAGTTTTATACCTGAATATTTTCCTCACAAATTGAATGTAACAGCTTACATTCTACAAGATGGCAAAGCAGGAGTATTATTAAAACCCCATTGGAAATTGTTACTGTGAAACAATGAGCAGCATAACTCACTAGGACAGGTCAAGTTATGCACAAAAAATATTATTTTATTACAAAATATGACAAGACAGTTTTTCAGCAGACAGTCAATTATTTTATACAGCTCACAGCCAAAACACAGAAGGCAGTTCTTCTTTTGACTTTGGCTTCTTTTAGAGACTAGAAAACCAAATTATGAATCATTAAATAGTCACTCAGATGGGTTTAGGACCAATAAAACATATTAAAAGTACTCTCAGAAAATTAAGGTAATATTTAAACCCTTTGCCATTTCTTTTTTTTTTTTTTTTTTTTTTTTTTTTTTTTTTTTTTTTTTTTTTGTCCAGCATATTTCAAAACCAATTCTTTTCCCTTCAGGCAGGACCAGAAAAATTATTTTGGTTTCACTCAAAAAAAAAAAAGCCTAATAAGTTATTACCAGGTTATATCAGATACCCAATAAATGTTTTTTGGCACTTCCCTCCAAAAGCTGAACCCAACCACCAAAGGGTCATTCCAGGTCATTACCACACTCAATTTCATTTTCCTTTCTCAATTTGTTTGCTGAGACCCACAGCAGTCCCAGCCCCCTCCACTACAGAGGAAATTTAAAACTGTTGTATTAAAATATTCTTTTTGTTTTGTTTTTCAAGTGAATTCCCAAGAACTTTATAAACTGTACTCAGTTTCCTTCGAAGTTCAGAAAATCACTAAGGATTTTTTTAAACGTTCACAAATAGCTCATTCTTCAACCTTTCCCTTAATTTCATGGAATTATCTTCTCAAAAATGTTCATCTAAACCTTCACATGGTCATTTCTCAGGCTAATTAGCTTTTTTTTTTGATGATGCTGGGGCTGATGAGCATCACCCTTCCCAGATCTTTCCTGGCCTTTCTGCTCAGCCCACCCCTGAGTGAGGAGAGAAGCATTTCCCCCTCATGGCTTGTGGTCAGTTGGTTTTAATTCCAGATTTTTGCTGAATAACAATCCGTGAATTCAAGTCCATGCTTCATTTTAAGCAACTCCATCATCCCAAGTGCTCACAGCAAATTTTAAGCAGGTTTGTGATGGGGAAACGTTGAGTTTTAGCATTAAATATAACAATCTGGTCGTAGTTGTTGGAATTTAATTCAAGTTCTTGGAATTATTCTAGCAGTAAAGTTATTTCATGATAACAAAGGAGGGTAGGAATGATGTCCCTCCTTTTTTTTTTATTTACACCTCCTTTCCTCCCACAGCATAAAATGAGATTACACCCAAAAGATGGAAAGTTTTCTTATCATTCTGTCCCTAAAGGGAGAAGCAGCACATTAACAAAGTGCTGAGAAACAGGAGATCGACTTCAGAAAATATCAATTTCTTGTTTCTATGGCCTCAACATGATGTAGTATTGCATAACATAATACAAATTAAGGAATTAAATTGGTTTCATTTCATCTGATTTCCTGGCAGGCTTTAATGTGTTAAGTATTTACTAAAGAGGCAATTGGGATGCATGCAGCATTCAGAATTATAATTTATTAACACATCTTCAGTAGTGGCACACATTATCTTCCACAGTCTCACCTGTAAATTTCTGGGTTAAATCAGGTTCTGTCCCAGCAGCACACTCAGTCTCAAGACACACAGTGGTGTTTTCAACCAGCAGATTTCCAGCACTCTGCAACATTTACCTTTATTCTGCATTTTTTCATTAATGCAGAGATGTAATTGCTTAAATGGAGCTTTAAAATTAATGCTATAAATACAAATTTGGGGTTTGCAGGACACCGCACCGTAGACTTTCCATGAGTCAACAAAACCCAAAGTTTGCCACTCTCCACTAAACAACGCGCAGGCAATTTACTAATAATGAATAATAAATATATTTTAATAGCTCCTTGGTTTGCTGTGCCACAGATTTGATTTAAGTGTGGCTGGGGGCTGCCCCATCCTCTGCAGACATGGCCAGGGAAGGTTGGGAAAGGAGCTGGGCTTGGAGCCTTTTTTTCAGAGAAACTCCAAGGATTTACTTCTAGGGGAGGTTTTTCATCTCATTCCTGTGTCCGCACTAATAATGCAAAGCTGCTGGAAATACTAAATTTCCCAGCACATAATTAAAATTAGCAGTGTTGGGACCTCACGCCCGTGTGCTCTACAACAAGGGAAATGCTAATACTGCGAGGTTTGGAGGGAAGGAAAGGAAACCTTTCTGGTTTTTAACAGTTTCAGACACATTCCAACAGCAAATGGGGACTTAACTGGTTTCCAGTGATGTTTTTGAAAATCCAGACACATCATTCCTGGGTATTCCAATGGTTTCAAGGGTCCTACAAAACCACTGCATTGTGTTTGGGACCTCAATTGTCCTCTGTGCTCCACAAACCAGGAAATCCATGTGGATCTCTCCCTACAGCACTGAAATCCACTGAGGAATGGGGATGAAAAAAAATATATATATTACATATATATATATACACACATATATACATTTATATATATATGTATATATATATTTAAATATGTATATATATTACATATATATACATATATACATTTATGTATTTATATATATGTAATATATGTACATATTTAAATATATATAAATATTTGTGTATATTTATATATTTATATATCTATATATAAATATATATTTAAATATATTTATATATTACATATATAAAATATACGTAATATATTAATATAAATATATATCACATATATATACATATATACAAAATATTTACTTATTTTATATATATATATATAAAAAATATCTAATATATATATATTATCTCTAAAATACATATTTTTACCACAAAAACTACTTTAAATATAGCATTAAAAGCTGTCAGATTTTTTTTTCTCCTTCATTTTACATAGAGCTCAACTCAAGGACATATTGCCTCCTGCCTTCCCCTGACACAAAGTGTATTTACAGTAGGGCCTAAAAGTTTTTACTCCAGTTTCTCAGTCCAACACTCTCGAATTCGATTAATGGAGACATTGGAGCACTTATGTCAAGTTATGCTGCATATAAATGGGGATAAAAGGATTACCAGGTTATAAATCAATTGAGAGATTCAGGGATATAAATCTCAGGGACACTGGGCTTCAGCCTTAATGGAAATGCAGAATTCCATTGGCTAATCACAATTTAGATTGCTACCAGATACATCACTGAGTTTCACTGGGTGTCCTAAAAAAATCTCTCTGCTACTGAGGAGAAGTGGGAAAATTAGGAAAAAAAACCCCAAACCTTAGAACGTATCCCAAAAAAACCCACTTCAATGTTTACAGCAAACTTGGAAGGAAACTGCGCTGACAAAACTGATTTTTTGAAACAGGGAATTAAGCTACATTGTTGTGGTTGAAGAAGTCATTGTTCCTTTTTACATGGTTAATGCAAAATAGGAGGATATTGTACCCTAAATTAATCTCTTAGAAAAGTGGATTTACTTATCTCAAAGAAAAATAGGCACAAAGACAAGGTACACGTACAGAAATGCAGAACTAGTGTGACAAAGCTGTGCCATGGACAGGGTAAAAAATGTTTTACAATGCTTTGAGCCCCTTAAGGAACTTGGGTTTTGCAGAAATACAGCTTTTACTATTAAATCTAAGGAAAAAAAAAGGAAGGGAAGGAAGGGAAGGGAAGGCAAAAAGAAAAAAGGAAAAAGGAAAAAGGAAAAAGGAAAAAGGAAAAAGGAAAAAAAGGAAAAAAGGAAAAAGAAAAAAAGGAAAAGGGAAAAGGAAAAAAGGAAAAAGGAAAAATGGAAAAAGGAAAAAGTAAAAAAAAGGAAAAAGGGAAAAAAGGGGAAAGAAAAAAAAGGAAAAAAGGTAAAAAAAGGAAAAAGGAAAAAAGGTAAAAAAAGGAAAAAGGAAAAAGGAAAAAAGGAAAAAAAGAAAAAAGAAAAAAAAAAAAGAAAAAAAATAATGTCTTTCCTTTGACAAAACAGAACAGGACAGATGGCTCCAACATGCAAAAAAAAAAAAAAGTGAATATTCCAGGTGCCCTACTTGTCTTTTCTGGAGAGGAGAGAAGATTATTTGGGTCAAAGGGCAGAAATCTCCAACCTGGTGCTGAGGAACAGAGAAGGAGGGAGGAACAGCTGGGAAGAAATCAGAAATCTTCACTTCAGCACCACTGGGAAGGGGGAAGGACTTGGTGGGAACACGAAGGCTCAGCTTTCCTCAGGGTGTGATAACTCCTGGCTGTGCCTGACAGAGAACATTTCTGCTGAGTCCTGGGAGGACTTGGAGCCAAGCAGACACAGTGGGAAGGGGAATATTGGGCTGGATAAGTGAAATTTTACAGGACAGTTCATACCCAAGGGCTCCCCTGGGGGTTTACAAACGCAATATGTAACTCCTTGAACCAATCAAAGACAAGTCAAAACCAACTCAACTCAAGTGCTGATTATTTGAGAGCTTTTGCAGGATAGGATATATTTTAAGCTTATCTAGCACCTAATGTCATCATTAAAATGACCTCATGTTCAACTGAGCATTGTCCTGTCTTCTAGATATGAGTGGGGTAAATCTATTTTAGAGGCTTTGCTTTGCAACAAAAACTCCATATTAGAAATTCTGTTGTGTCAAGCACAAAACACCTCCACAGAGGGCCTCCTGCAGGTTTCCAAAAATCAGGAAATGTTAGGAAATTCCACTGGAAATAATGAGAATGCACTGGGCAGACTTGACCCCGAGCAACCAGGGTGGGGAGGGTGGCATGGAGGACATTAAATTAAATGTGTTTCCTTTTGTCACTGCCAGTTCTACAGCCAGGTTCCAATGAGGAAAAACTGGGGCTTACTACGAAATGTCTGCCATGTTCTTTTTTAAAAAATAACTTTAAATTAATGTGATTAATTTTAAGCCAAGGCAAAGAAACAGCGTGGAAGGAATGGGGGGTCATTCCCAAGTCTTCCTTCTTAATGTG
Source organism: Camarhynchus parvulus (assembly GCF_901933205.1). Lineage (NCBI taxonomy): Eukaryota > Metazoa > Chordata > Aves > Passeriformes > Thraupidae > Camarhynchus > Camarhynchus parvulus. Next base: position 35,198,138 of record NC_044577.1, read on the forward strand.
CTTTGGTTCCAGGCCAAAGAGACCTGTAATAAATACAGGTTTTTTAAATATAAATATAATTTTAAAATAAATACAGGTCTTTTAAATGTAAATATAATTTTAAAATAAATATATGTAATATAATAAACATATATAAACATAAATAATAAATATAATAAAAATCTTTAACAGTAAAGATTTAGATTTAGAAGCACTTTGGTAGTTTCAGACAAGGTTGGGGCATTTTGAAACCACCACCATTTCCATTTTTCTAGGCAGCCAAACGTATATACCACGTACAACATAAATTAATTAGTTAATTATTACCTAAAATATCTCCAGTGGAATGCATAGACTTCAAAATTCATGGTTTGGTACGTTTTTATGAAAAGTTTCAGTTGTTTTTTGGAAGGAACTTGGAAATCCAGGAATTTTGAAGAAGAGAGGAAAGAGTTGCACCCTATTAGATTTGTTCTGCCACAATACGATCAAACGTTGCGTCAGTAAAAATACAACAACAGTGGAGTTACCACTACTTCTAAAATATCCTCCATAATTTATAACATCAATTCAATGCCTTGTTTGCCAACAGAACAATTATTATCTATTTCAGACCTTTTGGATCCTCAGGATTTACTAAATATCTCAAATTTTCATTCATTCAGCACAGATATTTCAGTGAGTACAGCGACATGTGGTTATGAAAGCAAGTTTTCCTCTGATATTTAGCTTTAAGAGGAAACCCTCACCCTAAGAATAAAAATTTACTTTTCAGCATTTCCCAATATTAATATGATTCCTAAAAAAATACTAATCATGGGCCAGTCCAAAGACCACTGAAGTCATTCCATGGTTTGTCCATTTATATCAAACTGTCTGAACATTCCAACAGCCTCTAACAGAAGACAAAAAGTAGCTTGTAGGAAAGAAAAAAAGCATTTTCCTCAAGTTTGATTTCATCATCATTGTTATCCCAAAGCTTTTGCAAAGGACAGCAGCTGTTTGTCACAAATAATACTAAGAAGAAAGGGTTTGTAACTGTAATTTTTGCACTCTTCACTTACTTGGAGCCATTTACTAAAGTAAATTACAGCAAGAAGTGGTTATTGTGCTAATGCAGGAAGAATCTGCCCTTTATAACTGCAAAATTTCATAATAATGTCTTTAACAGTGTGGTCCAAACCTGATTACTTGTAGAAAGGACAATAAAGGATGAAAGCAGATGCTCATAAAAAACACTACAATATCCATGAAAAAAAAAAACCAACCAAAAAACCAACTCTGCATTAAACATCACATTGAATGAAGAAATAGAAGGTGGAGTTCTTCAGATTTTACTTTTATAATAAAAGGGGAGAGAAAAATACAAATATATTTTCTAAAAATATGAAGTTGAGGAGAAAGAATCTGACTAGCTTGATATGTATTCGCAAAGATGTGGAATTTTGCAAAAATATTTATACTTTCCCTACATTGCTCCTTTGGAGTATTGTTTCTCCTGCTTCCAAAATTTTAGGGATTTTTTTAAAAAAAGTTTTAAAATGTTGTCATTATTCTTCTATTTTGTTGTTAAGTAAACTTTGTTAGATTTATAGGACAATGCAAAGAAAAATCACCAACCTTCAAAATTAAAATAACACTAGCAATAATAAAGATTATTATTCCTACTATAATAAAAATGTACTAATTAAATACAAAGAATGACCACATGAAAAAAAAAATTAAAATTGAGCCCTAGTAGATGAGAAACTGTCAGGATTATGATTTAAACCTGACTCTCTGAGCATCCTCACCAAGACTCAGCATTAAATCCTAATTTTTAGCATCATATGGAAAGAATCTTCCTGAATTTTCAGACTGGATGTTAAAATTTCAACACTGGAGGCAAGAAAAAAAAAAAAAAAAAAGAGCAGCAAAAAAGAAAAGGAAGTGACCACAAGCTGGACTCAGAAATCCAACACTGGAAAATTGTGTGTTTGATGTGGAATCAGACACCAAGTGAACCTGAAACCATCAAGGCTTGGTACTGCTGAGCACAGCTGGAAATGACAGCCAAAACTGATTCCCAAACATGTACCTGTGAAATTAATACTTGACTCCTTTTCAGCATCTTCATACATCTTCAATTTTATCATAATCGGATCCTCAATAGAAAATTTTCAGGAAATTTCCTGATTTCTGCCCATTCTGCAGCATGACAAATACACCAGAATTCAGGGCAGCCACATGCATTGGAAGAAAGAGTTTCCATTAATTTTCTTTTCTCCTATTGCAGGAACTTCTTTTTATTGGGAAAAATTCCCATCCATACCTTTAGGTGCATGTGTCCATGCATCTGGGTGAAGTATTAGAAAAGTAAAGAGCAAATGTGTTTTTTGCTACAGTTTTTATAAAAGTGCATGCATATTTAATCATAAAATCACTGTATATTTGCATATCTATATCCATTTTTACATGGATGTGCATTTCTACCTCCATGTGTCCAGGTATTTGCAGATATAAACACAAAATATAAATATATATGCATATGTATGTATCCCTCTGATCTTCTTTCCTCACCAACCACAGCCCTTTATTCGGTGAAAGTTTCCAAGTGTCTCTGCACATTTATTTCTGAATAAAAGAAGCAGTTTGAGCTCCTGACCACCATTCTCTAACAAATAATTCTTTGTGGCTGTAATTAAGATGGCTCTGAAAGGCTGCTGGGATGTCTTAGTGGTCTGGAGAGCACTCCCCCCTCCCCTGAAACAAAATCCTTTATCACATTTTTGAATTAATTATAAAAGTTAAAAATTAAATCTTTCTTGTGTCCCCCATAATAATCCTCCCAGATCAGTTTTTGTCCATATTAATGGAGAACACATCCCCAGTAAGATTTAATTTCAAACTTTTATAATTATGGTTAAAATTAAATCTTACTGTGGCTGTATTACACATTAACATGAATGAAAGCCAGCCTAGGAGGATTATCAATGGTACTCCAGCACGATTTATTTTTAACTTTCGCAATTAATTAAAATCTTTGGATAAAGATCTTGTTTTGGAGTGGGGGAGTCCCTATTAAGATGAAGCCCGTGAAGTGTTTCCATTCTTGCGCAGGGTATTGGAGATGGGAAGGCAAAGGCTGGGAGCTCAGGGAGATCATCCAATAAATCATTCCTCCCTGGCAGAGCAAGACTTAGCTCTGAGCTGCCTCTGCTCTGGAGAAAATGGTAAGAACACACCAAAAACAGCAGTTTGCTCCTTAAAAACACTCTGCAACACCCAAAAAGCGTGGAGACAACCTCACAGCACACAAACAACCATGAGAGGCATCAGCCCATCCCAGTTCTCCTTTTTATTCTCATTTAAAAAATAAAATTAAGAGTAGAATTCCTTTGCATTGATAATTTTTGTGGTTTTCCGCATCAGGAGTGAATTTACCAACCACAGTGAATAGCACAAGGTCTCCTTCACACCATGCTTTGCTAGACAAGGAAAGGGATGAAGTTCCCAGGGATCTTCAGCAATTCTGAGCCCCTCAGGGCTCAAGGTTTTCCTCTCCCACCGCACACAAAGTTCTCCCAACACTCTGTGCTGCCCCAGACAAACCCGCGGGAGGGACTCACTGGGATGGAGGAGTTTGGAAAAGATCCTTCAGACCATGAAATTTGATCATGAACCCAACACAAGTCCAGCCCTAAACTGTGTCCCCAAGAGCCACGTGTTCTCCTGGCACCAGCTGGGGATGAGCAGAACTCAAAATAAGCAGAATAAAATGTTGTTTGAGGGCTTTTTTCCCCCTCGGAGAAGTTTCTTCAATCAATGGCTTTATCCTTCCACAACCAAACATCTTACACTGCTGAAAAGTTATATCAAGCCAGGAATAATTTAAATTCCCTCTGATGAGGCAACACAGAGTTTGCAATAAGGGATTTACAACACCTGGCTTTAATAAAATACTTTTTGCTTAGAATCTGTTCTGCCCCATCCCTGGCAGTGTCCAAGGCCTGGTTGGATGAGGTTTGGAGCAACCTGGGACAGTGGGAACTGTCCCTGCCCACGGCAGGGGTGGCACAAGAGGAGCTTTAAGGTCTCTTCCAACCCAAACTATTCTAGGATTGTCTAAAATGTTCCTTGGGGAAAGATAAGCAGAAAGAGAAGAGAAGCAGAGAAAAGACAAGGCCCAGAGAGAGAAATACGCATGGCCAGAGTCTGAATTAAATCTGTGAAAGGGATCACACTTGGCTGCAAACAAAGGCACTGTGTCCTACATGATTCTTTCAGCAATCAGGAAATGGGAACTTACCCATTCTTTGTAAATATGAAAGTATTTATATTGCATCAAAAGTATCCGATTCCACTGTGATGTTTTCCTTCTAAGAAAAACCACAGAGCTCAAAAACTTTGGCTAACCTCATTCTTCTCTGTGACTTGCTTTAAGTTACATAGAAAGAATACCTCAGTTTGTGCTTCCCAGAAAATATCACCTGAAAAACCAAATATTTATGAGAAACACTGTAAGGGAAGGGTCTGAATTTAATATGGAGAGGAGGCCAGGAGGAGCAGAAAAAACATAACCTTGCACATCCACCTTGAAAAACCCAACAACATTGCAGGGAAAATATTAATGGCTTTTATGAAACCAGAGGCTGAGACATCCTCTCTTGTTCCTGTGCCCTTAAGGAAATAAATTTTCTTCCTTTTAGAGTTGTAGTTAATATTCTGTAGGCATTCAGTCAGCCATCAACTAAAGTTCTGCCAGAAGAAAACTTGGAAATACTTCATTTTGTGTAATTATTAAGCCCAGTATTACTGGATACACAAGTCAGAGGAAGATTATCCATAATACCAATAAATCCATATAAAAGATTATATATAAAACATATATTCATATATATATAAAATATAAAAACACATATTATATATAATATATGTTAATCTATATAATTATATATTGTGAGTTATATAATTATATTTTAATAATTATATAATTATTGTTTCTATAATGTATTTTATATATTATATAATATTATGCATACAGATATATGTGTGTGTATATATAGATAGATAGATATATATATAGATATATATATATAACACATATATTGATAAGGAGGAGGGTTTTTCCTTCCCAAAATGAAAGACTACCCCTATATGACATTTCCATGCAGGAATATCACACCTAGTCCTCAAATAACAATTCTGGTCAGCTCTGACACGACGAGGAACAAGCAGTTCTACAAAAAAGGAGTAAAAAAAAAAAATCACTCCAGGAAAGTTTCAACTATTCAATGAGATTTTATTAAACAATCTCCTCCTGATTTGCTGGTACCTCTTTGAATTATGCAGAGATAGGCACTGAGGGTCCTTTTTTACCCCCTCCTCCGTTATCCTGTGAGCAGTGGAGTGGTGTCCCATGCCAAGAGCCTTCCTCACCCACTATATTCCACTGGAAGCAGTTACCTACATCTTAGCAAAGTATAATTTCAAAAATAAAAATAAAAGAGCAAACAAGTCACTCATGGATTTTCTTCCCTTTCCTTGCTCGTTGCCCTGTAGACTCCTTTCTGAAATCCAAAATTATTTATTTGGGGAAGTCCTGTAAGCCATGTCACCACAAGTGCCGATGAATTTTCTGGGAATGGTTTGAAATGTTTCCAGTTAAGCTCTGGACTTAACATCTCAAGAAGAAAAACTAATGTTTCTACCACATATTTTATTAAGCCCTTTAGGTCCTTTTACAAGAGAGGAAATACCAATTAACGTATAATTTAGCAGAACAAAATATTATCCCATTTCAACCAGTACCCACTTCCTTGAAGTTTATTCAAGCATTAATAACCATTTAATGCAATTTAACTACACTGAGGTATCCGTTACATTAATATCATATATCCATCAGGAAATTAGAGTTTTGTCTCTATGAATTTTGTATTACAAGAAAGTCTTTATAATTTTATTCTGCACTTTATGGTGGCTAATTTAAGTTTTAAAATGGTTCAGATAACTTCCCAGCCTCTCTCTTCTACGCTGTAATATGACTAACAAATTGTTACTGATGTTAAAAGATCATGAACACATCATTTATTAAACAGGGCTGGAGAGAGAAGTTTGAAAGAAGAGTGCATTTCCCAGATAATCTCTGTTTTTCCAGGAGCTGACATCCAACCATGGCACCAAACTCCATGGGCTGGGATGCTCCACAGGAATGGAAACAAACTCAAAAAATATCATACAACTGACTCTCTCAGCCTAAAGAAACTCCCTGCCCTCTCTCCAGTAATCTTTGATATGGGCATTGGGCTGGAAATCTAAGGAAAAAGAGAGATTTTCCCCATCTGGGGTCTGGGGGTCATGGATCAGTGATGCCCATGAGAAAAGGGAGTTGAGTTCAATGAGAACCCAAAGCAAACCAGAAAATGTTCCTAAAATCCTCAATTGTGAGACAAGCACATGTAGGCAAAGCTGCTCTGAAGAAGATATTCTGACAGAATAATTTTGGTTATTGCAGCATCTGTTTGTTCATCTATTTAAATTCAAAGGTGTTTTTACCTTTTTATTTTGTCAAAATAGCAGAATATACACCTAGCACAGAAGAAAACAACCAGAAATAAAGTCTGAGACAATTTAAACTGATAACTGATTTTAAAAATAGATTTTACTGTTAAAGGTTTTAATGGTATTCAGTGTTTAACTCCACATCATTGATTTTATCTGAGTATTTACCCCAATTTTTTAAACCTTTCTTTCCCAGTTAAAGAGGAATGGGAACACAGATTTCTCTTTCAGATTGAAGAACTTAAAGCTTTTTTTGATGACTTCTTTTCTTAATAAGTATTTCCTAAACTGCAATTCTTGATATGTCTTTACATATATTTGTGCCTAGCAAGATGAGCAATAACTCTTAATTCTGACATATTATTTTATATTGATTATAGAATATCCTCTCTCTTACAAACTGCTCTGCTCTAAGTCATAACTGTTCAGATGCATTTTTTGCTCATCCTATGAGTGCTTTTGAGGGAAAATTAGTTGAAAGGAGATGGTTTAGGTGCATCCCAAGGAATTTGCCAGCTCTGCCTACATTTCTCTCCTCTATTCCTATATTTCTCCATAGATCCTGCAAATCACTTGTTTGGTAATTTCAGTCACCACCTCCTTAAGCCACTGGGGAAAAAAAAATCAGACCTTTTTCAAGCACTGAGGATTAATTTAGAAAGAAAAGTGTTCTGCCCTACTTGCATCCAAAAAGTTCTTTATGTGTTGGTTTGAGAGTCAGTGCACCTGAATTAGCTGGAAAATCAGTGAAATTTCAAGCATTAGGAAAAGAGACAAGATCTGTATAAGTTATCCCATAAAAAGGGACAGTTGCCCCATGAAAAGGGTTTATTGAGAGCCTGGGATGGAGGGAAGTGACCAGCCTGGTGAGAAGAACCCAAGAAATGGGTTGGACCCTCTCCCCACTGATTTCCACATAAAAACAAATTCTCAGAGCGCAGATTATAACGTCGGCTGTTGAAGGGAAGAAGTCTTTGCTATTGATGCCTCAGCTTTGGCTTTTCTAAGTTTCAGGCTCTGTGCTGCTTCAGTGTGCAGCTCTGAGTTTCACATTCAGTGTTGCTGAGCTCTCTGCACAGAGCAGGGAGACAAAACAATTCCTGCTCCAGCTGGGCACCAAGGACAAATGACCCAAATCTCAGGCCCAGGAGCACAAACCCCGTGGGCTGGAGAGAGAAAAACAAGCAGGGTGGGACTTCATGAAGTTATAAAAGTGAGAGACCCCTGTGGTATTTTCTGGGTCTCCCGTGGCAGGAAGGAACAATGAATCTGACTCCATGTTCTCAGAAGGCTAATGTATTATTTTATGATACTATATTATATTAAAGAATACTAAACTATGCTATACTATACTAAAGAATACAGAAAAGATACTTACTCAATGCTAAAAAGATAATAATGAAAACTTGTGACTCTCTCCAGAGTCCCAACACAGCCTGACCGTGATTGGTCATTAAATAAAAACAATTCACATGAAACCAACCAAACAATGACCAGTTGGTAAACAATGTCCAAACCACATTCCAAAGCAGCAAAACAAAGGAGAAGTGAATCAGATAACTATTGTTTTCATTTTTTCTCTGAGGCTTCTCAGCTTCCCAGGAGAAGAAATCCTGGCAAAGGGATTTTTCTGAAAATATGATGGTGACAAGACCCCAGGAGCGCTCGTGCATTTTGGGGCCACTTTGGTTCATCTTGGGTGCAGCCCTGGCTGGGCTCTGGTGCTGCCCAAGGTGGATCCATGCAGGAGATCCTTTGGATAAATCCCTGCTTTGTTCTGTGACTCTGCCCAGCCTCTGCTCTAGCTCAACCTTCTCAAGGCATCATTATAAAGCCTTTAAATGAATAAATGCTACGAAATATGCTGGTTTTTATGTCTCAACCAACAAGACAAGCTAATAAATTAGCTTGCAAACTTCTCAAAAGTCACAAAATATTGTAATGCTGCTACTCCTGTGATTTCCATACCCTGGAAAAAACCGTACTCCGAGCAAGCCCTGCATCTGCTCAGCCCTTTTCCAGCACAGTGCATTTTTCTGTGCCAGAAAATTACAGATTCTGTAAATATATGAAGATAAATTTTCCTGGGGTGCATTACTGAGTCACCTGGACAATTAAATGAGATGGCAGAGTGTGCAAGAGAGTCCATATTAAATTGCTTTTACTGACAGCATCACCACAGAATAAAAGATATCTGTCACATTGTTGATATGAATCTCCTCCTTATTGTGCCTTTTGGCATCTGTGGATTGTTAAAGAAGCCTGAAACTGCCTTTTCTGCAAATTCTTTCAACTCTTTAGTTCTTTTTATTTGTCCAGCAGGCTTTGGGCTTGTTAAGCTTTGCCTATTGAGGGGAAGGAAAAATAGGCCCAATGTATTCTATAATTCCAGAAATGCTCTCTGGCCAGAGGGAGGAGGCCAAACTCTGGTGGGAGAGTCAGCAACAGCAGACAGAGCCCAAGTTCAAAACTTACAGAAATAACATCATTTAGATATCATAATTATCTTTGTTTTAATTGTTTAAACATTAAATTTCTTTCTGCAGTAGCCCTGACAGGTAGAAAGCTTCAGCATTTGTGTAGGAAGAGTCCAATAATGTCATTTAATAGAGGAAAGCAGCACAGGACATGCTCAGAGACCTTGAAGTTGATATTTCTTTTATCTGTATTACAAAGTGTTGCACAAACAAAAAATGCACCACTGCAATATGCAGAGAGGAAAAAACTTGCCAAACATTAAAAAAAAACCCAAAAAAAAAAACAAAAAAAAAAAACAAAAAAAAAAAAAAAAAAAAAAAAAAAAAAAAAAAAAAAAAAAAAAAAACACACCAACAAGAACTACCAGTATCTGTCATGTTAAAATTATTTGTGCTGGTATAAATTAATAATTTTTCTGTTTTTAAATACACCCTAGGATTAAATTGTGGTTACACCAGAGGTTGCCACCCAGGTCCTGCTTAATGAAATTATCAACACAATTACCTTGAATAATCTCTACTTCAGTTTAGCCACCCCTAAAACAGAAAATATATTTGCCAAGCCTCAGCCTGGAGGAAAAAAACAGACACCAGAAACAGCATTGATATGAAAGGAAATAATAAGTGACTGCCAGCATGGTTTACTCTGCCCAAAATTCTCCTTTTAATGAACTTCAGCAGAATTTTAACCAATTTCTTAGTCCTGCAAAGCACACATATATAGGGTTTGTGGTTTTCCTTGTATATATGTTTTCCCATCGATTCACAATGCAGAAAAAAATAAAAAGAGAATTCATGCTATTTTATTATATATATAATATATATTTATTATATATTATTATATTATATATTATTATCATAGAAAGCTTAATAATGTTTCAATATCATCGGTAATCCCTTATCATACAGCAACACTAAATCACTGTAGAAATAAGAAACTCTTTAAAAAGTAATAATTAATTAATGGCTCAGGCTGCAGCTCTCATCTGTTGTACCTATTGCTATTTAATTCAATTCTAAAAGTAAAATATAATTCAGTAAATCTTTGGGGGAAAAACAGATATTTTCAATATCTTATGGATATGGAAGAATATATAATTAAAGTAAGACAGATCTACAGGAATGTAAAGAAAAAGTCTTGCCTAATAAAAATCATTACTCAAAATATAAATATATTTAGGATATATCCCAAAAATATTTGGGATATAAAATATATTGCAGTGAAGTACAGTATCATTAGTTCAATTAAACCTGCTTAAAAATAAAATTAAACTGTGCTTTTTTTTTCTAAATACCCTACTGAGAAAAATACAGTTCAGAGAGACATCAGTGTTTTATGACAAAAAGATGCATCTCGAGCACAGTTTAACATGTCACCAACTTTACAGATTTCTACTCTAATAAAATCCACTTGTGAACCTCTTCTAATAAAAAGCGCCACATGCAAGAAAAAGTCAACTTACACAGTTTTTATTTTTAAACTGGTACAGCAATAAAATGAGAGGAAAGAACCCAAAGAAGGAGAGAAAAAAATTGAAAAATATCAGTGTTATAGGAAAAGAGAGTATTATGCAGGAAAATATTTAAAATGTTTTAATATATTAACCTAAGATGTTTTTCCTTATCAAACCTGTTGAGTGACAAGAGACATGAAGTGAAACTTCAGCCTAAACTCATTTTTACCAATTACTAAGTAATTTTTACTTATTTCTATAATAACACAAACTACAATTAATACGTGCCTTTTGTCAATGACATTTTTTGATTTTCTGATTGTGTCCCACTAAGGACACCTGGGCTGGGAAGAGCTTTGAGATCCCCAACATCACAGTTGGACTAAAAATGTGACACCACTTTTAACAATTTGCTACAAGTAAAATGCAGCCTGAATTTCTCCACAGAAGCACCCACATAATCTTCAGTGCCACTAACAGGTTTTACAGCATTCAATCGAGGGGAATAGAGAAGAAGTGAAAATTCCCATCTATTACAGCAGATGAAAAGCCAGAGACGTTAAAATGCAGCTTTCCTTAACTGTTGGTTTATTCTGGATATTTGTTATAGTATTAAAAGCAAAATGTAAAAAATTTACTTAACGTACACAGAAAACACAATTTTTTGGGGACCACTTCCATTGCTACTGCTGGAGGGCTTTGTGTGTCTAATGAACAAGAACCTATGAAAACCTAACTTTTTGTCACTAATTTCATTTGAACGTTTGCTTTAAAGATCTCATTGGATCTTACAAGAAAAAATGGAAACTAAGCATATTCTGCAAATGGAACAAAAAGATCACAAGTGAGACAGAGCTGTTGATCTGTCTGAAATTTGGAGCTGCTCTTGTGTGTCTCCCTGAGAATATTTCAAGGTAGGAATAAACTTAGAATGGTCCATTTCAGTCCCTGCATAAGCCAGGCCCACAGTAATAATTTTCTATTATACATTAAAAAAAAACCCTAAACAAACAAACAAACAACAGAAAACTACATGAAACAGCAACAAAACCTCTCAATTTTTGTAGGTCACAGCAGTGAGCTTTGATTAGGAATAGGAAATAACCCAAACCAAGGTTGGAGAATTCCCATTTTCAGCCTGCTCCAGGCAACTCAATCCCAATGCCCCGGACTATTCCAAGCAATCAGATCAAACAAAGAATCCCAAAGCATCTTCCTTAACTGATTTACACTTCTAGACATGCAAGATTCAACAGATATTAATTGAAATTCAAGCTAAATTGGTCAGAGAATGAGTTCCTAAAATGCTTTATTCAAGGAGCCCGAGAGTCTGAATTTCTTTCTTCCACCATCATTATTGGAAATAAATTTGTACTGATGGATCAGCAAAGCACTGATATGGAATCAAAGATTCAGTAAGTCATTTTTTCCACTCTGGAGCACTGTGGGAGTACAAAATGACACATTCTGATATGCAGCCCTGCTGTAGCTGCTGCAAGAGTTACAAGTTATGAGTTCCCAAACTTTTCTACAATTGCTTTTATAATCTCTTTCTTTTAATATTCCCTTTTTAGGCTATAACTTTAAAATTCTCTCTAAACCAATTGAGAAGCAGAAAAATAAAAAGGCAAGAAATCCAGGGATTTTAGAGTAAAAGCTATAACTGTGCAAGTTTTTGAGGGTTTTTTTTTTGAGTAGTTCTTCTGCTAAAAAGCAGAAGGGAGAGAAAGCCGAAATTTGAAAGTGTTGAAGGGAAATAGGCCCTTTGTTGAATATATTTAAGAAAAAGCATTGATATGGAACTTCTCAGTATGCTCTCTAAATTCTTTAATACCACATGGCATGATTCACAGCTTCTGTTTCCTTACCAGAGCTTTTCCAAAACTTTCCTTTCGAGACGTCGCCCGAAGTTTTCTCAGGCATGTGAATGGGATTTCTCTTGGCCTGATAGTTCTGCTACACATTTTCCCCTTCCAATAACTATTAAGCATTCTCAGGTGCCAAGCAGTTCATGTAATTGAGAATTTGAGCATTTCACTCTGGGTTTATGCAGGGGAAGAATTAATCCTTTAGTCACTCACGCTTCACATGCATTTGTTCAGAAAGTCGGGGGTGTTTGTGTTTTCTCTCCAAAGAAAAAGTGTTTCTTGGAAATCTGAGGAGTATGTTTCCTGGGTGTTTTATTCAAAAGCTTTGCCATGTTCTTCCTCACTTCCTGCAAGTTCACTTAACAGATTTTTGGCTCCTCTGCAAATATTTTTTTTATATAATGGTGATGCACATGATCATCTGTTGGCCAGTAGCTGAAGGAATTTGACAATATCCACGCACGACAAGTTTTCTTCAGTCCCCTCATCGAGTTTTTCTTCTTTGTGCCATCTCCACAGCACTGCCTCCCATTTATCATTTCATCCATCTGGCTTCTGGTCTCCATCTCAGCATGAGGGTGGAGTTCACCTCTGTGGAGGCTCTTACTGACACATAAAGCCCTGCACCCAGAGATCTGCACTGGCACAGGGTGCCCGGAGCAGCTGGGGCTGCCCCCGGATCCATGGAAGTGTCCAAGGCCAGGCTGGACGGGGTTTGGAGCAGCCTGGGACAGTGGGAGGTGTCCCTGCCCATGGCAGGGGTGGGATGAGATGAGTTTAAGGTCCCTCCTAACCCCAAACAAAATATTCTATGCCTATATGAAGCTACAAAGTCTCCTAAGAACATACCTGGATTTCAGAGCTTGATTTGATCCACACTGGGATATAAGAACAGTTTTAAAGCTGCATCCCAATGGATAATACCCAAATAAAAATTCGATGTAGAACAGGCAATGTTTTCCTAGAACAACCAAATCAGGCAAAATTTGGAGTTTACTGAGCAGAGTAACCTGAGGTAACTGAGTTTAAACCCCTCTCCCTATCTGAGGATACTCATTCCCATCCATTCCTCAATCCCACAGTGGGAATGCGGTGCACAAACTGAAACAGCTTTTCATTCTTTTTCCAGAACATGCAGAGTGGAATAACTAACAATTATCACCCAGATCACCCATATTCCTCTGAAAGGACTCTGTGTGCACACACTGTGTTGGATATGGTCTATAAAACTCACAGTTCCTGAGCATGCAGCTTGGACCCTTCCTGGGATCACAAACCCCACACCACTTGCTCTCTGCAGATGAAATTTCTTAAATTTCCAGATGTCCAGGGGACCATTTGGATCTACTGCTTTCCCCAGGTACTCAAATATCCAGAAATCCTGAACAAATGTATTTAAGTCACTGAATTTCACGCTTAAAAAAATTCTAAGTGAGGAGGAGAAAAAAAGAAAAATACAGATTTATCTGGGGAATGTTAAACATATGTTAACCCTATGCTCCTTTATTTCTGCAAAAAGAGAGAGAGATGGTTAATGTTTTTATGAGACATTGATAGCCCTGTAAGAACCATGAAAATCTCTTGTAAACACAGCACTCACCACAGAGGAATTCAGGTGGAAGGAAGAAAAATGAGGCAGAAAGCAGCAAAGTAAGAGTGAAAAATAAACAATATGAAGTACCAACTTCAATATGCTGTGCTCCTGAGTTGGAGGAGAGGTATTGGAGAAGTTCCTTGAATAAGACTTTTAAAACAAGCCTTTCAATTTCTTTTATGATTTTGCCTTAAAAGGAGTGTGAAGTTTTCTAGTGATATAAAAATTAGGGGTTATCATCCATACATAGAAAGGTGGAAGTATGTCCTATAAATGTGTATTTGATCAGATTAATAAAAATGGAATTAAATGTAGCTACACAAAGTAGAAGTTCAAGGTGGCACATTAATCCTAGAAAAACAATGGTGGGAGAGGAACATGAGAGCTCAGGATAGAAAGGTAAACGAAGAAGAGAGTTTAGTCTTGGCATGGATAAAAACAGATATAAACTGACTGCCACTGAGTTTAGGCTGGACACCAGAAACAAGCACAAGAGGAACATGATTCCTGAATAGCTGCTCAGTGCTCCACCCCACAGGCAAAGCCGAGGAAGGAAAACACTCAACAATTTTTGATAAATTTTCTGCACAGGATTTTAAGTTCTGAGCTGGTTTTTTGCAGTAGGCAAAAATAAAGCCTAAGCTAAGCCTGCGTCATTAGCCTACCTCAAAAATCTGTTAAATTCCTAGGGAAACACTGAAATTAATTATAATATAGCAACTGGAAGTTGTTATACTTTCCTTAAGAGCAAACAGAAGCTAGGGAGGTCAGGAAACCTCATGGAGGATATGGAAGGAGACTTTTCTGTGCCTGGAGATGCTGGGGAAGAATTTGGCGAACAACTTTGAACACTGCTGACTGGACATCTTTGCATGATAAGGACCAGATGGAAAACCCAGAAGAGACTCCACGAATTCACTTGCAAATTATCACTTAGCATTAATTATGCCCAGAAATCTGCCTCGCATTGACGTCCGCATTACCGAATACTCCAGCGCGGCGATATCTACGTAAAAGTTTATAATCAAAGCCATGCAAGCAGTTTAAATATTGCAGGGCTATAAACAGATTAAAGATATGATTTTTATGGAAGTATTTGGGTTTGCAGTGAAACATTTCGCCATTGTGCCATGTGTGGCTTTTCTGCCTAGCTGCAAAACTCCAAACAGGCTGGAATAGCACAGCTTTGTGATTAACCAAACAACCAATAACCCACAAGACACGGCCATCATCCTTATGTAAATAAGGAAAGCTTATTTTTGCTCACTAATAGCAGGCACACAACAATGAAATGCTTTTAATAAGTTTTTAAGAGGATAAGATCAAGGAATCAGTTTGGCGAGTGCCCTTTTCGATGGCCGCACACCGCGGCCGTGGCGTGACACGTTTGCATTGTTATTTGGCCGTAAACAAAATGAAAAGATCTGTCATTGAAATTTAAACAGAGAGACTGGTTACATAAACTCCAACATTCTCAGCCCCAGTACAGTACAATCAACAGTCTGAAGAGACCATACAGCTAAACAAAGTTTGGGGATGTTTTTGGATAGGGGAGAAAGATTAATAACCAGAAAATAACTCTTGGCTGCCACTAGGAACTCTTAGGAATATAATTTTAAATTTGTGTAAATCCAAAGATTGATGCTCAAGCTTATGAAATAACCATTTTTTTCCGCAGCGTTGAAATACACACCCACATGGAAACAAATCTTCTCGCTGGCCAATTTTAACAGAATATACTGCTTTTACCAAAAAAAGCAACTTAAATAAATCTGACCTATCTGGTCTCGTAGATAATTGTAACTGCGGTCAGCAAACAACAAATCTTCTATAAATGGTCATCCTTCCAAATTATTCTGGCTTCAGAACAGGCTTGATTAATTGCACAAACACTGCGTGCCTCTGAATGCAATTTGTGTGTGCGGACCAGCGGAGGATGCCTGAGACATTCCCAGCAGTCATGTGGGAGAGGATTTCTCTGTTTGTTGCAGGTAAACAACATTTTGCTTCATCACAAGACCTTGCAGATCACCCCAGTCCTAAACAGAGCTGTTGCCTTGCCCTAAATGGAAATATTAGGGCAACTGGAATGAGAAGGAAGCTTGGAGAGGTCTCCTTCTAGGAGAAACTCCCCTTCTCCAACAGCATCTCATACGGGCAGCGGGAGGTGAGTGCTCCCAGGGCTCCAGCTGGATTCCAGCAGCTGAATTAAATCCTGTGCCTGGCTTTGAGGGAGGGCTGGCCCTGGGTCATCAGGCTTTTTTCAGCAGCAGCTGACACCAGGTTTGCTCAGGCTCAGATCTAAGCAGATTTCTAGATCAGCTGGATACAGACCGTGCACTGAAACCCATGGTGCCACCATTGGATAAAATAAACACACGATGCTCGTGAGCAGAAAGCCCCTTGTAGTCAACTTAGCTCTAGAAAGATGATGAATCACAGCCTAATCTCTGCAGGATCCATCTTCCCTGAAATGCTGGAGGACACCATAAATTCAGGTTGAATTTTACATGTGGCATATTGTTTATAAATGCTATTTGTTGCGTGTGATTGAAATAATCTCCTTAACTTCATCAATACCATGTCAGACACCAGTGACAGCTGCAACTCACAAATCAGGATTTCTCATTCAAGGGTTAAGGGGATCTTCCCACTGAAGAGTTAGAGAGCAGCAGGAAGAGTTAACTGGAGACGGGAATCTGACTGTACTCCTCCCTCACCTTCAGGAGGAGGAACCATCCTCTTATAAATGCCAGGGGAAAAGACCTGGGAGACAGAGCTGATAAGGCAGGAGCTGTGCACAGAAAAATTGGCTACGCGGCTTCCCACAAAGCACACAACACCTCCTCTCCACAAATCCCATCCTCTGGAGCAGGGATATGATGTACAACACAGAGCACGGGCTTCAGTCTAGGAAAAATCAAAATGCTGCGCAAAATCAAAAGGGGTGTAAGAGATGATATTTGAGTTGCACACTCCTGCTGGCCCACATGCTCCTAAGCTCTCACAGGGACATACCCATGGCTGCCACCCTCCTCAGTTCCACCTGGTTTACTCACGCAAAAAGAAAATATGGGATCCACATTTCCTTCTGTTTTGGCGAAGGATTTAGCAGTGCTTGTTTTGTTAAAAAAAAAAATCCATTGCAAATTTAGATCTAGGTCTCATTTCATGCCAGTTCTAAATGCCCTAAACCAATGTTTTTGATAAATCGTGCAGCTCATGGCACACCTCTCATTTGTCCTCTTTTCTCTACGATGCATAGAGTGAAAGTTGACAAAAATTTGCTGGTTTGCAGAATTTAGAACATTACACTGCTCAGATTGACAACACGAGCTGGGATGGTGCCAGAAGAGCAGCAATGATTTATTAGGTCTGTAGCACTTAATCCAAGAAATAAAAAGGACTTATGTGACGGATGAGCATAAATGAACTATTGGGTCAGACATCCATTTCTTAAAAAGCAAAATAAAAAAGGTCTGAAGCAAGACACTGTGTAGGGTTTAGTATACATTAATGTATTAGAGCTTTGCTGGTATACTTTGAAATTTCTGGGTTTTAACCAGCTCCAAATGATTATTTTTTAAAAAACCAGACTAGCTGAGGTAAATATTTACCAAATCCCATCACGTCATACTGCCCCTTCCCTGGTAATATCATCATGGCTCAGAAAACATTTACAAAGAATTAGGACAGAGGCTGAAACCCTGACCCGAAGCCAATGACCAAATTCACATCGTCAGCAGAGATGTGGAGTTCCATGCTAAAGCCTCTCCTCTCCTGCAATGAGAGAGACATTTTACATCATCCTAGGCAAGATCAGAACCTGCACACGGGGCCAAAGAGCCTTTAGGGCTGAGTGTGGTCTGAGCCAACACCAGGAATAAACCAGTGCTTGAGTGCCAACATCATGTTCTACCAGAGCTTCCTTCTCGAAAACATGGTAGCAGACCCACCATGTGATTATTCTGCAATTCTGGGAGATATTAATAGGAAAGTGATTTCATTCTTTCTATAGATATTAATAGGAAAGTGATTTTATTCTTTCTATGAGTCTCTCTGGCAAAGCCTTAAGCTGCTGTGCTATGAGCTCTACTCACCTGAAAAAAGCCCAACTTTTTTCTCTCCCATCTGTACTATTGATAAATCATTCCCAGCACATAAATTTCCCTCCTAGTATAAAAACTTGATCAGAAAGCAATAAAAAGTACAATAAATAGCCAGCTCCACTCTAACCTGTGTGGTTTGACACAGCTGAACAAGCTGTGAAAAGGAATATTGTTCCTTTAATAGAACGCCTGAAATGGTGCTCAAAACAGATTGGGCTGACAATTTTTGCAACCTTGGTGTCTCCTCCAAGATTTACAATGGCACAGCTCCCCTTTTTAGCAAATTAAACCTTGTGTCAAGGCTTAAAATTAAATCCAAACTTCTTTTCTTCTCTGTACAGAAGGAACAAATTGGCACCACATGCCAGTAGTCAAGGAGTGCTGATGGGAAACAGAGTGAAGGGAGCGCCCTCCAACCTGGAAGGCGTCACTAGTCAAAATCAACTGGGATAAACAGTCAATTCCACTTAAAGTTTGACATCTAAAGGCTCCTAGGATAGAAACATTCAAATATAAGAATTCTTCTGTACCACACAAACCTGTCTCGGTGCCAGCACTCCAACTTTTCTGTGCTGTGCAAGCACTTTGTGGGAATCTGCCTTTGGTGGGGTTTGATGTTGTATGATCCCGCCTTGCCAAAGCCTTTTTAGTTTGTTCCAGAGGGGAAAAAAAGGAAATACAAGAGATTCAGAGAGTATGAACATCACTGACTCAATACCACACCGCCTACTGTTACCAATAGAATGTTTTGCCGTTATGCAGGATTCTGGTTTATAACATTTAAAATCTTATTTGAACCCATATGTCAGATAGAACAAAAGGGTATTTCTGAGGACAGGCATATGAACTGTTTTCATGGACAGAAAGGTAAGAGTAGCTTTTACAAAACCACACAAAGGCTACACTGTTGTCCAGTTATTATCATGTCAGTATGTGATGATTCCTGAAGGGGATCCTGTGTCTAATCCATCCAAAACCCCACTGCTTGCACACAAAAAAAACCCCACGGCTTGCTACACTTCCCAGGTTAAGAACCAAACCCAGGACAGGGCTCTCAAATTTTTAGCTGTGGTCTGCTTTCCCAGTACAGAAATTGCTGGAGGACAAAAAAAAATAATAATCAAAAAAGGTTCTTTTTAAAATATAACAAAGAGATTAAATATGCCTAGTTTTAAAAGTCTCTTTAGCTTTTTTATAACTATGTAGATGAGAGAGTGTTTGAAAGGTGACATGAATCCTGCTTCAATCTTTCCATTGGTCTTGCCCTAATGTTTGTAATAAAAATCCTTATATTAGAAAGATCAGCAGCAAAACGTCACACCTGGTTACAGAAGCAAAGTGAAAGAGGAGTTATTTTGTCCTGTTGTAGCACATCAAAAGTAAGCATTCACTCCAATTTAACCTTGGCTTTAAGCATATACACAAGATTTTACAGGATGAGGAACTAATTTCATAAATGAAACACTCCACAGAGATGTTTGCAGAAAACATAACAAAATGATCAGCTCAGAACCCAGCACAAGCAAGGCAGGAAGATATTGCAGTAAATCATGGGATCACAGGATGGTTTGGGTTGGGAGGGACTAAAAAGCTCATCCCATTCCACCCCTGCCATGGCAGGGACACCTCCCACTGTCCCAGGCTGATCCAAGCCCTGTCCAGCCTGGCCTTGGGCATTGCCAGGGATCCAGGGGCAGCCACAGCTGCTCTGGGCACCTGTGCCAGGGCTGCCCACCCTCCCAGCCAGGAATTCCTTCCCAAAATCCCATCCATCCCTGCCCTCTGGCAGTGTGAGCCCAGATTAGGGTTTTGATTGAATACCAGGACAGAATTCCTCCTTCCTGCAGCCTCACCAGTCCATCAGGGATGGGGTTATCCCCGTACACATCTGGAATATCATCCATGTTATGCAAATAGGGGCAACTAGAAAGAGCCCCAGATTTGCAGAGTAAGAACAACAAAATTGTAACCTGTGATAGTTTGAACAATTCTCACCAACATTCCCAAAATCTGAGAGTAGCAAGCAGTGCAAGACCATCAGCAGTCCCAACACCAAACCTGGCTGTGTCAAAGCCAATGCGAAACCAGCTGAAAAGTTTTATTATCTCAAATTACCAGATTTGGAGAAAAGGCTTAATTTACATAGATTTTTTTTCTTTAATATGCTGTTATAGGCGAGTTCTTCTGTTTCATTAAAAGAAAAAAAAAAAAAAAACCACACTCCACTGCAATTTAGTCAAAATGTGAAGTTGTCCAGACTAGAGAAACACAAAACCCTGCTGCACATTGACTGGAAGAAGTGATCTGCCAACTGGAAGGCAGAAGGAAATATCCCTGGCACTGTCCCAGGCTCTCAGGTGAGCACCAGAGTCTCTGCTCATCATTCAATCTCTGAAAGTGCCCAAATTCCCCAAAAACCACCACATAAAATTATTTTTTACTGGTAAATAAACATTTCAATGGGGTAATTGCATATGGCAGATGTAGAATTTTAAACAAGGATAAATTAAAACATAGAGCAGTGCTGGAGAACTGCTGCACAACCTAGCAGGAACTTTTCTTTCATACAGCATTTCTCAGCTAAAGTTTCATTTCTGTTTTGCAGTTCACCTCTATGTTTAAATAATAATTATGGTTGTGACATACAGTGACAAAAGCCAGAAAATTCAAAATTAGCAGAGACAGACCCTGTCCATTGTTTGAATGTGCTCAGCTGGTTTTGCTTTACTAATACCACCAAGACAGAAATTTTCATTTCCCAAAAACACAAACTTCTGGCAAGGGCTTACAGAGCGAAATAAATCTTATTCTTGGAAGAAACTTTTGTTTGACACCTGAATAATTTCTGCTGGTTTCTCTCCTTTTTCCCCCTCCTTCAAATGGAGTCTTAGAACTCCAAGCCAAAATACAGAGTCTTAGAGCTATCACAACAAAAGCTCAGCATCCAATTTCTCCTTCCAAACACAACCTCCTCCTAAAATACATCAACAAATCCATCTCCTTATTAGCCCGCAAGGAGCTGGGAAGCCTTGCCACAGCAAGGACATCTCAAACATTCCAACATGCAATTGCTGGCTGACTGCTGGGGAAGCAAAGGTATCAAAGCACAACCTTTCAGAGCTTGCTGTTTCTGTTTGGAAGTTTTAAGACAGATGCTCTTCATTTTCTCTCCTAATAGACTGGCAAATGCTAAATTTATCTGACATCAGCAGTAATACCACACATTCCAGTGGCAAATAATGAGTTTATTCTACTGTGTACCACTTTTGCCCACCTGTTTCCTCTCACAGATTACGCCCTTTTTTTTCCCCTCCTCTTTGGTATAGAAGTGAGAAATCTCATTTTTATATGTTTATACACACACATTATACATCTCCTGCTTTCTTGTACGTTGAGCAAATACAAAAATGCCTTATTATTCTCAATGCTGAGAGCTGCTAAGCAAACATTTTCTTCTCCTTCTGCTATAAAAGACTCCAGCTCTTTTTCTTTGCAGTACAAGAACAACCACAATCTTTTTTTTTTTTTTCCAATCTCTTCATTAAGTCACAATCCTATATTTACTGGAATTGACTGGAAATTTGCCGTGGAGCTGTGCCTGTGCAGGTTTACTCTTTTGGTTTAGGGGACTAATTCCGGTATAATGCTATTGTATCTGTTGGGTTCTGTCCCCCAGGAATTGGGCCCACAGCTCCACTAATTAGTATCTGCTCTGATAGGACACTGAATCCGCCAAAGCTTTGAAGTGGATCTGCTGAAGCCATCACCTACAGCGAGATCCCCAAAGACCAGAAGTCTTTTAAACACAAGAAAGCCGGGCTTTATTTGAATAAAATTAGAAATTTCACTTTCAAATGGAGAAAGCTCAAAGTGGCTGGGGCAGGCAGGGCTGAAGTAGAAAGGTTTCTGCTCCACTGTCTCTCTCTGTCCTTGCTTGTGGGCTTTATTTCATCTGATTCAAGTCATTTGCAGGAAAGTTTGCCCAGTTCTCTCTCATCCCTACAATGATCCTGGCAGCTTTGGGGCCTGGCTGGTGCCTGCTCCTCCTGGCGTGCATGGGGACATTTGTGCCCATGTGCCACCCTGCCAGTGCTGCTGAGCTCCCTGTGCCACCCAGAGACCCCACCCTGAGAATTCCATGGGCTCCCCATGCCAACCAGCTCGTCCCCATCCCTAAAAACCCCTCTGCACTCTGTTGGCTTTTCCTGCCTCCACAGGTCTTGGGACATGGGTTTTCATATGGAAAATAACATTTTCTGATTCTCTTCTTGTTCATTTTACTCCTGGGTTTGTCCTCCTCTGTGGGGATCAGGAAAACAGAAACTTCCACAGGCACGGGAGGGTTTGATCTGCAGCCTTGGGAGAAGCTTGGATTGATGAAAAAATACACTGTACAGAAATTAAGAAGAAAAATCATAAGCTTATATTTCTACAGTTGTAAGGATATACCTTTAAGTGAGAAACTGTATGGACAAGATGGTGCAGAGTTTTTAATGCAGGGGTGTGGTTGTATAGAGTAAATTGAGAGTTTAGGAATCATAACAGAAATACATGTGTGCAAGTGAGACAGAAACCCATTAGAGAAAAGTATCCACACTGCAGCAAAATTAAGAAAATAAGATAGGTCAGAAAAGCCAAATAAACCCTGTGACAACTGTCTCTTGGTTTAGAAAGTTCTATATTGCCTTGCAACAAAGAACTTGTGACTGCTCTTGAGCTATGGCTGACTGCTTGCTCTTCTAAAATCTCACAGCCTCTAAGATTGATGTTTATCTGAGCAATAAATCATTCTTAGCCTGAAAATAGCCCCATCCCTTCATTAAAAGCAGTGACAAATACACTCCTCATCCCACTGGAGCTCTGCAGATCTCCAGCCCTGTGTGCTGGTGGCAGATCCATGTTTGCCTCTCTCGTCCACAGAAATCACCTGATCCCTGCAGTCTGCTGAAACCATTCCTCCCCAAAATCCCAAATTATTTCCTCCAGCCCCTTTTCCCTACCTCACTTCTCCTCCTGTCCATTTGCAAGAGCTATAGCCACCCATCATTTATTACCAACCCCCCAAATTTCACATCTAATCCACAATTCAATCCAACTTCCACCACCTCTTTGCTACAACTTCCAATCCTTGGGATTTTTCTCCTCCCTTACTGCCCTTCACTCCTCAGATGTTCTTGCAAATGGGCTATTAATTGCCAGCCCATCTAATGGGAAAACAAGAAAGCTGGCTAGTTTTTAATTGCAGGGTTGTTGGGATTTGTCTCTTTGTGTTAATACTTCTCCCAGCCTACAGGGACGTCATTTTACCTTTGTTCCATTATTAGTTTTAACAACTGTATTATTTGTTTTTGCTGCTTTTCAATCTGTCATTGTTAAAAATCCATTAAACTATAGGAGATGAATAATTTTTTTTTCTTTCCCCTTCTTTATGCCCAAGAATTAACAAACAGCTTAATTAAGACAGATAAACAGAGTGATGTTGGTTCCCCTGAGAGGATTACATGCACATCTGATATTTTCAGAAGGAGAAGGGTGTTGGGGGGAAATATTTATGAGATTTTAAATATATGCAAAGTCATAGTTATATTTTTTTCCTTTTCAGCATGGATTTTTCTTTCCCCCTGGAGCACAGGCCCACACTCCAGCCAGGGAGAGCAGAGAAGTTCTACAGTGGAACCAAAATTTTACGTTTGTGTGTGCTGGCTTCAGGAAGAACAAATGTAGTGATAGGACAGAGGGAATGGTTTTAAGCTGGAAAAGAAGAAGTTTAGATGGGATATTGGGGAGAATTTCTTCCCTGTGAGGGTGGTGATGCCCTGGAACAGGATGCCCAGTGAAGCTTTGATTTTCCTCTGTCCCTGTAGTGCTAAAATTTGAGGAAAACATTCATTTCTTTTAGCTGATACTGGGAAAACCTCTAGAGCCAAAGGTGTAAAACTACTTGCTAAATAACCTCTACTATATTTCAATTTCCTTTTTTTAATTAAAAAAATTTTAAAAACCAGGACATAATCAAATGCACATTTGGAAATAAGAACAAAATTTCATTGAGTCCATTTTTAACACCTTGTACAATAATTTTGGTTGTTCTCCAATAGTAATGCTACATTGAGGTAAAGCAGAAAAAGCTGAAATCAATACTGGACCAACTCCTTAGTTAAAATCCCTCAAAATTTTCAACTGCAGATGAAATAACATAAAAAATAACCCCAGAAGTCTTCATCCATTCTAATTTCTTAAATTAAACTGGATTACAGGAGATACACATTTTTCCTTGCTGCAAATTGCAAAATCATGATCCAGAATGCAGCTGAGAAATTAAGGAATTAAGATGTTCAAAGCAGAAAAGCAAGTGTGAAATGACAAGTAGAATTTTCATGTAAAAATTTAAAGCGGCAAAACCCACATTTTCGTGTTTTCTTTTGATATAATTATTGTATAAAAAGCTACAGGGTCATAATTGAAGCCCTTGATCTTAAAAAGTTATCCTTAATTTTTCACTCTGATGGAAAAATATTGCATTATTTTAGTAAGGAGTGCATGATATTATTTCTATGTGAATTTTCTGAGGTATTCAGGACATATTTGGAGGAAAGCCTGTGCACTCAGCTACAAAACAATACGAAGACCAAAACTCCTCAAAATACATGCCCTCCAAAAAAGCCAAATTTCAAATAAAAAAAAAAACCAACACAGCCAAAAAAAAAAAAAAATCCACAAAACAAAAAAAAATTCTACCAGAAAAGATTTAGACTTTACAATTTTCTGACTAGTTCCTATTTCTGCACCTAAAATAACTCACACCTTTACCAGTCATAATTTGGTCCGTTTGCTTCTTTTTAATTAAAACAATAAACAATTAATTCAGAGTGTGAAGCTGCAGAGACCCAAAAATAAAGATGCAAAAACTAAAGTCCATTTAAGAAATCTCATTCTTTATAGTCCCAGCACAAGTCACAATAACAGGGATAGTTTTTGTTACCAGTTAATTGAGTAACCAGGCAAGAGAAAGTTGAACTTCAACTAAAAACCTATATCCAAACGGTCAATGCAAATATTGTCAGGATGCTTGTCCATGAAAAAATAAAATCATTGAAATCAAATTTTGGTACAATTCTGTGCAGAATGAGAACCCCTGCATATTTGGCAGGCAGCCCACTTGTGTATGCAATGCATAAAAAGTGTAAGAATGGATTCCATCCTGACTACGGGGTGCTTACTTTCCTTCAACGATAATTGTCTTAATGCCTGTTTTAATCAGTATTAACTACCAGCAATAACACGCTTTTAATTATGTTTTAAACGAGTCCTTTATTGGGCTGTTTTGGGAAGCAAATTAGTCAAAAGGAGCTGTTAATCAAAAACGTGTTACTGGCACAAAATAAATGTTCATTTAAGGAGCCATTTGAAATAAACCTGGCTCATTGACTCTGACAACCTACAAGGACACTGGGGCCTCCCGAGGATAACTCCTTCAGCTCTCTCCCAGCTACGCCTTGCTGCTCAGAAGTTGTAAGTAGGAGCATTAAGCAGTTCAGGTCATCCATCAGCTAACTTTTACTACTGTACTCAGGAAAATGAGCCTCCTAGGAACTTCGCAGCAGATCTATTCCTTCATTAGCCGAGCAATATTGAGAGAGACGTTCCTGTCATTACGAAGGGAGAAATCTATTGCAGGGAATTTTTGCTGGTGTCCCCTTTGTCTAGGAGCTGTCTTTGCGGATTCCAAGGCTGAGGAAGTGGCATCATTAGCTGTGAGCATCATTTGTGTGTGTTCCTTCCCTTCTGCTGGGCGATGGCTGTGCCCGAAAATTCAGCCACACACGAAGGCATTTCCCACCTAACACAGAGGTGTCACCCGATGCCAGCCCATAATACCACCCTCACAGCACAGCTCCAAACAGAAATTCCATCAAACTCACTGCACTGCCAGGTCTGAGAACTTGATTTTGCTGCGGCCACTTCATTTGGAGCATTTCAGCTTCAAACAAACTTGAGTTAGAGCGACAGCCAGGAGTCTGGGTTTAAAGCCCACAGATTGTGGTTCTTTGGCTGAAGCTTGTGCTTGTAAATTTTAGGGCAATCTTGCTTCATGACAAAGAAAAAAATATCATAATTTAAAAACTGATCTGATTTTACTCACTTGGCATGTCTTAGTTAACTCCTTCAAAGTCAACTCTCACCTCCAACACCTGTAGCTTAAAATAAAATCTCACTGAGATACCACTCCCCCACCCTGTCTGTGACACACAGAGTGCTGAAACAACATAAAATGAGTCATTATAACTTTAAAAAATGGGCTTTCCTCAATCAGAAGCCCCTTCAGGACTGTACTGGAGAGAGCTCTGATTGGGGAGGCAGGTGGTTAATTAAGCATCAGCTCACAGTGTGTCCTTACAGACTGAGCCTGGGGGCAGGAATGAACTTGCAAGAAAAGCAATTGTTGGATTCACACCATCACCAAGCAACCCCAAAACCTGAGCAAAGCTGCCAAAAATCACACACACCCAAAGCTCAGGGAGTGCTGCATGGCTGTGTTTGGCTTCCCAAAGCCTGCTGTCCTCCCCCAAAATCCACCGGCAGTGCTCATGTCCAATGTTACCACAGGGATAATGACAACGCCAGCTTCCAAAATCCAAATTGCCCAAAGGTAACTGGGGCCAGCAGCAAGGCAGGTCCCAGGGGTGCTGTGACACACATTTCAAATGGCATTGAAACAGGGGTTTACAGCATAAACCCTTCCTGCCAGCCCAGCCATACCTGCACCACCTTCAACCTGAATAACTCCCTGCTTACCCAAACCAGAAATTCCACACCAGATCCTCATCAGCTTGGGAAGCAGCAGGAGGGGGCAGAGGGAGGAAGACGTGCAAAAACCTGGTGGGCAGCAAATACCTGGGATGGAGCTGCCTTCTCCTCCTGTTCATTTTCTTATTTTGCCAGAGAAAACCCCACCTGGCAAGTCCAATGCGCAGAAATCATGAGCAAGACGACAAACCCAAGCTGCAGACAGACACGAGGGCCTTCCAAAGCAGTAGAAAAAAAAATAAACTGGCAAATTTTGACCCATAATTGCAATTTTTGACTCAGTGTCCTGGGATGGGGGGATTATGAAAGGTGAGTTTTTATATCTGACTGATTGGGATTCCTTCCTCATTAGCAGCATTCCATGATGTGTTTAAGATCCTCTCATGGTCTGATAAACACATCTTGATTTCATTGACTTATCTTTAATGCTTTCAGTATGTATCTGAGGGAACAAAATGTCCTTTAAATGCTGAAATTAAGGGCTTTAATGCACTCGAAAAGAATGAAATAAAAATTTTACTAAGGACAGCACAGTAAAACACCTTGAGACAATTACTCTTAATGAAATACAAAGATTACCAATAGCTACTGACATCTTCCATTACAAAAGCCATTATAAATCCTCTGTCTCATGGAGAAACTTTCCCCACTTTTTTGAAGATTTTCACCAGACCATAATTGCAAACCTGATTTTTATTTTATTGCGTTCAAAGCTGATTGCACTTTTTGATGGACTTCATCATGCTCCAAAAATAGCATAAATGCTTTCCAAGATGTGGGTTTAAGAAAGTTATTGGGACTGGCAACTTCTTTTTCAAATTATCATTCGCGGATCTATTTTCAACACCCTCTTTCTCAGCCCATTAAGTGTATTTCTGCAGCCTTCATCCACAAGCCACAGTAAAAGGCTCTGTCTGACCCTGCTCCAGAGAAGTGATACTCTCCTGCTTCCAGTTAGCAGCAAAACCACAAACGTGGTTTTGATTTCTTCTTTAAGTTTCTGGAAATGCAGAAATGTGGTCTTTTCAATAAACTGTAATTGCTGCTCTTTTATTTTTTTTTTTTTTATTTCTCATCTTCTTCCTCACATAATTATTCCAGTTAATACTCCTTGTATTTTGGTGTGTTTGGGTTTTCATGTTGCTTGATGCAAAGGGTCCTTTGGGGATCCAGTTCCTGCATTTTTAATTTTCTTTTTTGTATTAAAAATGAACAGGGAATAAGGAGATGACTCTCTTAGACCTGGTGAGAACCTGCAGAGATTAATTCTCTAAGCATGAATCATCTGTCTGTAAATGCAAGATGACACCTTAAAGTTACAAAACACAGGACAAGTCATTGATTCATTTTCTCAGCCCCTACAAGAGAAAACAAAATTCTGACACAAAGCTGAGACCCAGAGACACAAGCTGATGGATTTAACAACCAAAAATGTTAATCTGGAAGTCAAAGGAAGATTTGAGCCTTTTACTGGTCAGTCCAACACTTGAAAACCCCCAGTAACAACAATAAAAAAAATAAATCAAGGATATGAACTGACAAGATCCAGCCCTGTCCTTCCATCACTAAGTTCACCAAGTAAACTCTGAATTGCAAAAGATAATTCTCAAATCCAAGCAACCAGGACAGGTGGTACAGAAAAAGGATGAAAAAAAAACTCCCATTACAATGTATAAGATTTTAATCTCTTATTTATGATTCTTCCATAAAGTTTATTATAAGTCATTATATACATCTCCAAGTATCTCATCACAAAATGACATTTACAATGTAACCATAGCAAAATAATTCTGCGCAGAACAATTTGCAAAATATCACATCAAAGGTAATGTGGGAGTACAACATAATTGTAGCAATTTCCCCATATTAATACTATACTGCTCATACTTTGGGCCCCCAAGCAAAAGAACTTTACAGGCAGAATAGGTAGGCAAAAATGCTTATCTCTGTTTATATCCTTTTATCTCAGATCTGTATGGAGCAGGGTGTGAAATATATAAAGTGTATTCAACATGACTAATAGGTCACACTACTGCTTCCAGTGAAATCCAGGGATTTTTAGGCACAGAATTACATAAGTGGTCCAAATCCTGCTGTACATCAAAAAAAAAAAATCTAAATACAAATACCTCTAAAAGCACCATTGGGGAAAAAAAAATTATTACTGAAATGTCTCCTATTCCTATTCTGTCCTAACAAATCCTTCAGCACCATGAGAGAGACTGAAAGCAGCCCTGAAAATAATTTATTTAATGACGGGATGAAAAAGGAGAGTGAGGGGAAGATAAAAATAGCTGCGGACCAAATCTGCACGAAGCGTAACATGAAAGTTTTCTGGGAGACTCTCTCGGAGTTGGGCTGTTGCAGGGACATTCATCTAACCAAATATGAGGCCCTATGGGAACTCTGAGGAGATTAAAAAGAAATAATGAAGGCATAATTGTGGGTTAGCTGGGAATAGCTCTTTCTCCTCCTCAGCATATGGAGAAGTGTGTCAGTCAGATGGCGCACACTGGAAGGTAGAATACCTAAGGGGTTTCAGCGCCTGATGCTTCTTTATCTCTTTGTTTTGCTTTCAAATTTCTTTTTTCATCTGTTATTTTAAGAGATACCAGGGCTCGAGGTATTCTCTGTGGGTTTGTCTCGCTGCCTTTTTTTTTTTTTGTGTGTCTTCCTCAGGGTGGGAAATTGGAGAGCCACATTTCTTTCATGCATTGAAAATTGTTTGAGCATACCTGCTCAAACTGATCAGAATTATAAAGCTGAATATCTACAACTGTTTTTTGAAGGAATTTTTAAAAGAGCTACTTAAAAAACCCCAAAACACTGTAGAACAGCACTCTTGGATAGCAGTCTTTCATTTGCTTTAACATCTATTATTTCTACAGGATTTGCTGGACATAAATTGCTCCTACTTTACTTAAACTCCTTCAAATCTATTACTTTACACCTGGCAAAACAGTTCCACCAGAGAATGTGGGTGGAGAGATTAAACTGATTTTAATGCCATCAAAACCCAACCCCAGTATTCATGCAGGCAGCACTGGCAGCAGCTTGTCTCCAGCTGAGCTCAGATGACAGGACTGAACCTGTGCACCCGTTAGAGGTGTGTGCCAGGTGAAAATTACCAAAACCAGACTGATAACGTTGAATTGCAGGTTAAATTTCAGCCTGCATTCTCCACGTCAAGCTCAGCCCAGATAAAACAAGCTGCTGAAAAGCAAACACCAGCGCCTACCTAAAACCTTTTTCACTCTCACCCCTGTCTGTGAGACCCTCAGCTAATGCAAAAGACAGGTTGAAGTCCCAGTGCAAATGCAGAAACGTAAAGCAGAGTGACACATCTTAAGGCAAATTGCTCTGGAGCTACTTTGTGTCCCCTCCGGCTCCTCTCCTTCCTCCACAGGGATGGAAGCAGGGATGGTGCTCTTGGAGAGCCACAACACCTCCTCACGTCAGCCAGCATCTCATCCCGCCCTGCTGCTGGAACCCAGCAGCCCCAGGGACAACAATCTGCATTTTGGAGCCACTTTTTAGCCCTCTCCCTGCACAAATGATCAAACATTACTTGTTCAGTTTCCCTGCCTTGAGAACGTGGCTGTTATTAAGGAATACAAATGCTAAAAGTAGAGCCAACTCACCAAATTTTCTAGATTTAAAAAGACCAAGGAAATAAGACACCCTTCAACCCAGAATATCTAAAGGATCTCTTGATATTTCAGAAAGAGGTTGTAGGATTTGTCTCAAATCAGGCCAAATGCAATGTTAAAAACAGGTCACCATCTCCAGGCTGACTTCTCCAAACCCCAGGCAGGAAGAGAAATAATTCACCAGCTCGTAAGAGAAATAATTCACCAGCTCGCCACCACTTAGATAATGGCTGAGAGAAAGGAAAACCACTTATACAAAAAATCAAACAATGTAAAGAAAAGCTTCAGATTGAGAATATTTATGTGACTTTTGGAGAAAGTCCCAAGGATGAGTACACAAGGAATTTTTGCTTGGCAGACACATAACTGGCTCCTTTGGTGGGCACAGCCATGGGGTGAGGCTACAGGGCACATGGAATTCTCCCAGTTTGGAAGGAATGGGGTTTCATCTTGCCCAGGGCTTGGAGGCTGATGTTTGACCCCCTTTTCATCTTGAACAGGCATTTAGCCCAAATCACAACCCAGGCCATCGTTAGCAGAGCTTCCAAAAATATATTTGAGCCCACTTATGAAAATTAGGCAGAGCAACAAAATTATTAATAATTGCTAGGGAAAAAAAAAAAAGGCAGGAAGTAGTGGAGATTAAAAGAAGATGATGTATTAGACTGGAAAGAGCGAGTCTCCAGAAATTATCCTCATTTTTTTTTAAGTTGAAATGGGTGAAAGTATTTTACAAAAGTTGTTTTTAATGAGACATTTTCTCTACATCATATCAGGACAGAACTGTGAACTTTTTTTAATGGAATTACTTGACAAACTGATCAGTGCCATATCACTGCCTCCAGACACAGTTCTTTTAATGATGTCCAAACTACTTAACTATTAAAATGAAATTGTGAGCCAGCACAGTAGGAAGTAGATTGAGCAAGCTGAAGATCAAAGAAGATACCATCACAGTGGCCTTTGTGTGCTCACTGTAGGTTTGCTCTAACTGAAGGGTAAAGTAGTGGGGAATTGAATTAGATTGGGTTGGTTCTGTACCAGAGCACTGAAGGCAACATAAAAGAAGGGTCAAATAAAAAAAGCACGAGCCTACCTTACCCTGGGCAAGATTAAAACTGAGACTAGAATGCCATCAGCCATCTTAACCCTTCATCTAAACAGTGCTGGGAACACAAACCTCAGCAATTTATTTTATTTATCGCATTCTTCTGTGCTTTCTATGCACACACTTTTCTCGCAGGTAAAGGAGATCACAGAATCACAGATTTATTTGGGTGGGAAGGGGCCTTAAAGCTCATCCAGTCCCACCCCCTGCCATGGGCAGAGACACCTCCCACTATCCCAGGTTGCTCCAAGCCCTGTCCAGCCTGGCCTTGGACACTTCCTGGGATGCTTTTCAGCAATCTACCACGAGATTTTTGTTTTAAAAAAATAATTAAAGAAAAAGATGCTACAAGATTCCCTCATTTCCAAAAGAAACACAGAAAGAAATTAATGAAGTAGATGCAGGCCTACAAACTTTTCCCAGACACTTGGATACTGAAAAGGAAAGGATGGTGTTCTTCCCTCTGCTCCCATTCCCTCCTGACCTTCACAGCACAGATTTTTGGTACAGAACCAAGGTAAATCAAGGAATTAAGAAATTAACTCTCTTGGAAATTAGAGATGCTGTGAGCCCTGCCCTTCTTTGAGGAGCTGGACTCACCTGGTGCTGGCAGTGAGATGAAACCTCATGAACTGCACAGCATCTCTACACAGCCCTAACTCTGGGGAAGGCAAGCACCAAATGGAATCCAAAGGGTAACAGCACAAGAAACCCACAACAGCTCATTAAAAATACCTTGATTTAAGGATTTTGTATTTGCACCTCTTAAAGCAACACCAAACCCACTTATTTCTTGTTCCAGGTTTTCACTCTTTTACTTACTTTGAACCTGCACTCTTTGGGATTATTTTCAGCTTTAAACTCTTATTTTTAACAACCCCAGGATTCAACAGTGAGCAGACTGCAGGAGAGAGCACCAGCATTTCAAGACAAAAGTGATTTATTTTTTACCTTTGCACTTTATGCCACAGCCACTCCTTCTCCAGGAGCAGTATGGACATGCAAGCACATGGAGCTCGTGCTGCAATTTTAAATTTTATTTAAATGAAACCTAAATAAATTTTAAATATTAGCAAGAAGCTACAGGTGCTCAGGGAGAAGTTATTTGTATTTTATGGGATTCATTTTCTGCACAGTATGTGGAGAAAATTAGCTGCAAAACTTTGTTATTACCCAGAGAAGTTGCCTGTTTAATTCTCCTTTGTTGCTTAGAAGATTTACCTTTCTGTGCTGTTTTAATATTTAAAATATCAGAGTTTGAGTTGGGGCAGGGGAACAGGGAAGGGAGGAGAGTTTTGGGCTGGTTTGGGTGTTTTAGGTGTATCCAGGGTGTGTCCCAGGGGTTCTGAGGGTTCATCCATCCCTGCCAGGACACCACCTTGCAGATGGTGAGCGTGGGCAGGTCCTTCCAGCCTAAAAACATTCCTACTCTGAGTATTTGGGTTAAATTCCATGGAAAAATCCTCCTGAATTAAATTAGACTGGAACAATCTTCTGTTTGACACCATCCTTCCATCAAAACCCAAACCACTGCCACAAAAGGAGAGAAATTTGTGTAAGACATAATAGATAAAGAGAAATTACTGATCCAGGAGTTTTTAAAAGAAGAAATTCTCCTTAATTAATTAATTCTCCTTAAAAGAAGAAAACAGCAAATTAGCACCTGAAACAGAGCAATCAAAGAACAAAACCTGCCCATGAGCTCTCTCCTTGCGTGACTTTCTCAATTTTTTTTTGGTCTAGGGTATTTAATTTTGGCATTTTGCTTCTCTAAAGCTGAGGGGAACAGCTCATTTTGGAGCCCTGATGAATCACAGGGTTAGATGTCCAATAACAACTGTGATCTGAGATAATACAACTTGTGCATCAAGGAATCCTTGGATCTTCAGTGGAGGAGCAGAGCCCCAAGGCACACACAGTTCCACTCAAGTTTCTGTGTTCTCATCCACTCCATAATTACACACGGAGAATTTTAATTTGCATTTTTGCAGAAGTTAAAAAAAAAAAAAAAACAGCATCACACCACACTTTTTTTCTCTTCCCCAAAAATGTCACGAGTTTTGTGTCACATCATGACTTAAAATTGTTTCATTAACAAGGATTAATTAACCACCAGTTTGATTGGACAAATGGCCTACATCCTAAGTTTCATAATTACAGAAGGAATCAAGGAGCACATTTGGGTGTGATCCTCTAAAGGAGAAAACCCTGCAACTTGGACTTCAGAGAACTGAAACTTGAATTTTACCTGCTAAAATCCCAGCAATTCCAGTTTCAGGGATATTTCCACACTCCCCTGAAGTTTATTATCTTTTTTCTCCCCTAACTCTATAATGACGTATACACTCTATATGTCTTCTTTTAAAGTTTAAATCTTACTTTTCCACATAATCCTTGATCCAGAATTCTATGGGCTTGTGGAAATATAAGAAGAAAATGAAACCAAAAAATATGCTGGATTTAGACTAACTTTTCATGTGCCTTTTGGCTTTTGTAGATATAAATGAACAGTGGCATTTCTCTGGTTTAAATTAATTTTGGTAGCTCTGTCACAAAACCCAGATCTTTTCTGTAGCACAAGAAGGAGAAACAAGAAGAAAACAAAACCTAAGATTAAACTGGAAAAAAACCAAAAGGCAATTTTCCACTCCCTAACCTGCTCCCTATGATTTTTCCATCATGCAGGTGATGGGCTTTTTGATGAGATGGGCACTTCTGTAACTTGCAGAGTATTAAAAATATTATCACAGCTCCAGACATCTTGGTAGTCATCACGACAACATAAATAAAATATTAATCATGCTGATAATAAGATTTTAACTACTATTAGAAGCCTGGCAATTTGCCAGTGGTAAAAGATACTCAGGAGATATTTCAGTCTATGTGGGGAAAGTGAGCTGAATAAAAGCCCCAAACCTTGCTCAGCTTTAATTTGTGCCCACTGGAGTTGTGGCATGAGGTGTATTTTCATTTTAAACTCCTTCAGCACAAGCAACCCAGCAAAACTTCCTCACCAAACACGAAATATTTCTCCTTCCCTACTCTTTTATTGTATTTGTTAACACCTCAAATCAAAGCCCAAAGACAACCTTTGCCAAAATCCTTAATGTCACAAAAGCAGAACCAGGTTTTCACTCCAGACTACACCAGGTTAAAGGAGCTCTTGTGTTCCCATTTTCTCACGCTAATTCCACAAATAGAATCTTTGCAGGACAATACATCTGGAATTTCCTTCCCTACAACAGTTTCTTAGCTCACAGGTGTCTTCCAAGAGTGAAACACTTCAGTCTGGAACTACTCAGATAACCTTAAAAACCCTTTTTTATGAAAATGAGGTGAAGAGCAGCGTGCGAAAGCAAGGGAAAAGTGTTTTCCTTGTGGGCAATCCTCCATTTATATTATAAAACCGAAACCAACAAACCAAAACACAACTACTCTTGAAATAAACCAGATAATAAAAATTACGAGAGCACCTCATTCTTCCTCTCTTTTTTCTGAGTGAAGCCAAATTCCCCACGTTTATTCAAAGCCACCCCTGAGCACAAGACTCACCCAGGACATGTCCCTGCAGAGGAGCCGCCTGCCTGAGGTGGGGACAGGTCTGGAGAGCAGCAAGGACACCACGGACACAAGAAGGAGAGCTTAAAGTTTTCTGATCCTGGATTTTCAACTCCCAAAACCACCAGGATGGGTTACCTTAAATAAAGCAGAGAGTGGCCAAAGGCTCCTTTGCCTTGCGAAACTTCTCAATTCTCTTTTAAGGAGAAAAACCTGGAAAAACTTTTTCTCACTTTTTCTCCTTTTGCTCCTGCAGAGGAGCCACCTACCTGAGATGGGGACAGGTCTGGAGAGCAGCAAGGACACCATGGACACAAGGAGGAGAGCTTAAAAATTCCTGAGCCTGGATTTTCAACTACCAAAAGCACCTTAAATAAAGCAGAGAGTGGCTAAAGGCTCCTTTGCCTTGTGAAACTTCTCAATTATCTTTTAAGGAAAAAAACCCGGAAAAACTTTTTCTCACCTGTACATTAGCTGTGACTTAAGTTCCCTGCAAGGCTGAAATACTTTAGTCAGCTTCACCTAGCAGCATTTTCCTCCATCCCCAGCAGCTGAGGGAAAGCACAGCAACTGGGAAAAGCCACCTGCCCTACCGAAACCTCAGGAATTTGGTGTTCTTGCTTCCTGCAGAGTGCTGCATGGGATGTTGCTCAACAACTCCTGGAATTTTGGAGTGCAGCTCCCCAGGTCAGGGTTTAAATCCTCCACCCTCTCTGTCTGGCACACCACCTGCACATGGTCACATCTTATTGTTTCAAGGATAAAGATTGTGCCAGGCATCTGACACGACATTTAAATTATTCATCCACAGGGTATTATTTATTCATCAGATCTTGAGTTATCTTGCTTTGCTGAAGTACCTGGTTTTTAGTGCTCAAAGAGAAAAAAAAAAAACAAGCAAACAACAAAACAACAAAAAACATGCATTTTTCTTTGTTTTAATTGAGATTTTGTGACTTTTTCCAGCAGCTCACTGGGTGGCACAGGTACCACCCTGTGCTGGGTTATGCCAAGTTTTCAATAAGTGTCATTCCTGACGGCAGGTATTGCAAGTCCTGCCAAGTTCTGCACTTGGTTTTCAGTGACCTGGCCAAGCTCTGAACAACTTCTGGGGGACAAAAAAGGACTCTGGGAGACTCTTCTGAGGGCCACAGATTAATTTGGTGTTGTACATGAGGGGTTTGATATTTGGGAATGTGAGGGATATGTCTCACCCAAACTGCCACCAGAGCACCAATAATTAAAAATCTTTAGTGTGGAATGGAGCAGCCTCAGCCCCTTGGCTTTTGCTGTATAAAGCAAATAATGAATGTCTTTTATATCTTCAGATCATAATTTTTTCCTCTGGGCACAGCCAGCCAGCAAAACCTGGGCTGAAAGAGCCATAAAGGTTTGTTTGGGAGTGCACAAAGCTGGGAAAGACAAAACTCCGCAGGTTTTGGGTCTCATGCTCTGGAATAAAAGTGTATTTTTGGAACTACAATTCTTTTATCCTGGTTTCTCTACTCTTTCACACACTTCTGATATTTAAGATGGTGACTCCCCCAGCCACGAATGGCAATATTTCTGACCAGAACTGCCACAAGGTGAAAATGGCAATGACACGTTAGTTTGTCTTTGAGGCGGAAGCACAAAAGGACAATCCCAAAATTCCTTCAAAGCACAAAAAACATTGACGTTCTCATGATGAACACAGAATCACTTGGGTTGGAAAAGTCCTCTAAGACCTCCAAATCCAACCCCCAGCACTGCCAAGGCCAGCACTGACCCCTGTCCCCAAGTGCCACATCTAGATGGCTTTGAAATCCCTCTGGGATGGGGACTCCACCACTGCCCTGGGCAGTTCTTTTTTCTTTGACAACCCTTTCAGTGAAGAATTCTTTTCTTATATCTGATCTAAACCTCCCTAAAACACTTCTAGGAGTGCAGAGTTAAAACTGAGACCTTCCTATTTATGAAGGTAACACTTAAGGTCTGATACCTTCCTGCAGTGAAACCCCCAATACTCCAAAATATATTTAAAAGTTAAATTACAACAGAAATGATCCCTAAAAACCTCCCAGTTTTGCAGGCAACACGCTTCCAAAGGCCCTGCTCACCACGGTGGTTTTTGCACCATATGACTTCACAGTAATGTTTTCAACATTAAAAAAAAAGGTCTGCAAGGCTTAACTCACCAGTTCAGACATTTCCCTTGCAGTTAAAAGTTGGCTTGTGATGAAGGTTTCAGTCTGGGAACAATCTTTACCCACTTGAAGGGGGAAAAATCCCCACATCTTACTCCTAGGCACTGTTGTTATGATGGTATAAATTGCATTTTATCAGTTTCAGCTGTTTTTTTCCCCTGGCCTGTACATAAAAATCTGTTTTTAAGCTGAAGTCCTTCAAGGTTTACTAACCAAATTTTGCTATCAGTTACACATGCAGCCCTATTAATGCTAATGAGCTGCTTGAATTTAAGCAAGGGTAGAATTTGATCTTTCCCCTATTATGTTGTAGGCTGTCTAGGTATTTGTCTGCTTTAACTTAAAATCTATTTAGCAATTTCTCCTCTATAATGAGGAAGCCCTGCAAGAGCAGATCACAGGATGCCAAAGGTGCAGCACCACCAGGTCAGAGCTGCACCTCCTCTCTGACAATGCCCACTGCTGGGTGCTTCCTAGAGAGAGCCCAAAGCCTTCAAATCAGCTATTATGGAATAGTTTGCCTAGAGAAAAATATCTTTGACCTGCCTCTCTCCTGGTTTGTGCTCTGAATCATGAGTTTCCCACTCTTTAGAGATTTTTTAAACCCAGGTTCCTGTAATCAGATCTGTGAATGACAGTCCAATTCTGCAGCTCCAGAGGGGCCTGGGCAGCGTGTGCACAACAGCTTCCATTAATACCCAATTACTCCATGTATTTACAAGCCATTTACTCTGTTCAGAGTGCAACTCAAAGCAGAGCCTCCTCTTTGGATCAGCTCACGTTACAACCCTGGCCACAGGTTTTTAATAATTTCTAATTTAAGAAAAATTAACGCTTAATTACAATGAGTTTGAACTTGAGAAGGGATGCAGAAATTAGACCCTTTCTCTTTTCCCCTTCTGCCTGTCTCTGCCCTTCTTTCACCCACAGGCTGCCAAAGAACATCAAAACTGAAAAATCCAGTGTTTTAACTTTAAGAACTCTGGCCAGTTTTAACTTTGTACCCTGATACTTGTAATGATGCAGAATTTGTTTCTCACTCCTTTCCAAGCCTTTCCTTATTCAGTTCACAGCAAGCACTTGCTCTGCGTATTAAGATGAGAGAGAAAAAAAGATTAAACAGAAAGAATTACCTGTGTAATTTTATAATCTGTATAATTGTACACAAGTTTTTGTATTGTATATAACTGCATGTGTAATCTTTGATTTCCATCAGTCTCAGTGCACAAGCTGGACAGTATATAGGAAAAGAAAGATAATTCATCATCTCTATCGCAGATTCTGGTGGGATGTGAAGCTCCCTAACCCAAACTATTCCCAGGAAGCTGGGAATTTTCCAGTCCTATTTCTGAGTCCCTGATTTTCTGAATAGCAGGGACATGCGCTCCAAGCAGGGAGTCAGGATCTGGGTGTCACCTGGAGCCCTGGGGGAGCTGCTCTCTGCTGACCTCCCCCTGCTTTGGCTCCTGATCTGTTAGCACAGAAATCACTCTCCCCACCAGGGGGTCCTGACAATTAACCACCATTCCTAAAGCACTCAGATATTTCCCAGACAGCAAATGAAGCAAATTAGGGATGACAACTTCAGAGCATCAGGTTTGAGGAGCATGCGAGAGGCCGGCACTCAGCTCTGGGGGGAGCCTTGTGCAGGGTGATGGAGCAGAGAACCATGGAATGTCTTGAGTTGGAAAGGACCCACAGGGATCACAGGAG
The DNA here is from genome assembly GCF_901933205.1 of Camarhynchus parvulus. NCBI lineage: Eukaryota > Metazoa > Chordata > Aves > Passeriformes > Thraupidae > Camarhynchus > Camarhynchus parvulus. The sequence continues at coordinate 35,237,182 of NC_044577.1, forward strand.
CCCAGCTCCTGGCCCTGCACAGGTGTCCTGGGTTGTAAGATATGTGTGCATTCAATTGCCATCTGTCAGAGGTGGGGCGGTTATCCTCTGTTCATGGGGCAGTTTTTTTTATCTCTCCCACAGCCAATCCTCCCTCCAGGAGATCTCTGCTGTTCATGGGCCATTAATTATTAATTATCTTCTGTCCATGGCCACTGAGTGTCCCTGCATGGCTGATCAAATTCCATCATCCCATGGGGAGATGCTCCACCCAGGGGAGGAGCCAAGCATTCCTACCTGGGTACAATCTGAGGTTTGGGACAGCACAGCAGCCTTTGCCCCCTGCATTGCCAGAGGAGCAGCTTTCTGCTGCCCTGCATTCCCAGAGGAGCAGCTTTCTGCTCCCTGCATTCCCAGAGGAGCAGCTTTCTGCTGCCCTGCATTCCCAGAGGAGCAGCTTTCTGCTCCCTGCATTGCCAGAGGAGCCCAGGCCCATCTGCAGCAGCCCTGGAGCTGCAGAGGAAAACTCCCCCCTTGTGCAGGATCCCTGCTCCAGCAGCAGCACAGCTGCAAAAATTGGGAAGGTGTTTTGGATAAAGAGGATAAACCAGTATTTTTCTTTTAAAATAATTCTTCACTGGCCACTTCCAAATGGGAAAGTGGTGCAAAGGAAAGCTGAATTGAGTTAGGGAGCTGACACTTCATCCAGCTGCCTGTTCCTGCCATCCAAACAAGGTTCTGTCTTCCTGGAGGAAAAGAAAGCAAATTTTAACACCTTGAGAGCCCAAAAGCTGTGTTAGAGATTGAACTTTGAGAAGATATGACAGTAAAATTAAATCATCCATACATGGAAGGTATGGGTGCCAATTCTTCTGAGCTCTCTGGTCAAACCTGCATAATTTATGCATCTTGAGGATACTGAACCTGAGCTCCACATGCCAAGAAAAAGAAGGAAACTTGGCTTCAGTCTATGGTCATAAACACTGCCATGTCTTCATTTCTCAAAAATAAACTCTATAAGCCATGATACTAACGAAAGAAGTTTGTCAAAAGGCTCCACAGTAACTTTATTTTCCAGTTTACAAATATGAGAGAGGTGAACTCAACCCAAATCTGAGAAAATCCTGATGATGGCAAGCAAACTCTCCAGAGCCTTTGGGAAAAGCAAATGAAGGAAAGTTAAGAGTTAGATTCTGTACATATCTCTGTGTATACATACATGTCACAGATATAAACACAGACTAAAAGAATTTATTCAATGCCTGCTAAGAGAAGCTTGAGCTCTGGGGCATGTATAAAAGTTAAAAAAACTTCCTGGCTGCCATTTCCCCAGAGCAAACAGGGAAATGCCTCCTGTCCATCATCCAGGTGGTGGACAGTGATTTCCTGGGGGTGGTCATAGCCCAAGTGTCACTGTCATATTTTCTGAAAAATCCCTTCACCAGGATTTCTTCTCCTGGGAAGCTGAGAAGCCTCAGAGAAAAATGAAAACAATAACTATCTGATTTGCTTCTCCTGTGTTTTGCTGCTTTGGAATGTGTTTGTACATTGTTTACCCAACAGGTGATTGTTTCATTGGTTTCATGTGAATTGTTTTGACTTAATGACCAATCAATGCCAAGCTGTGTCAGGACTCTGGAGAGAGTCATGGGTTTTTAATTAGTATCTTGTTAAACCTTCTGTAATTATCCTTTCTCTATTCTTTAGTCTAGTTTAGTATAGCATTCTTTTATATAACATAATACCATAAAATGATAATTAGCCTTCTGAGAACATGGAGTCAGATTCACAATTCCTCCTCCATCCGGGGGACCCTGAAAATACCACACACCCAAGAATCCAGATTAAGGTTTGGCATTGAGTCCACCCACTCCCCAGCAAGGCCACCACTGCCCCTTGTCCCCAAGTGTCACATCCACAGGGCTTTTAAATCCCTCCAGGGATGGGGACTCCTCCACACCCAGCGGGGCCAGGGCTGGACACTAGAAAATAATGGCAAAAGAGTAAAAAGAGGCCATTTTACTCCTTCAGAGGCAAGTGTGGACACCCTGAGCAGTATTGATCCCCAGCTCAGGTGTCTCTGTGCTGCTGGGAATTGTTCATCCATGGAAATGCCCAGCTTTAACAGCAGAAGTCTTCACACCATCAGATGCTCCTCACATTTATATTCATTTTAGCAAATCCAGGATTGGCCACAGACTCCTTACATATTTTATGATTTACCAGAATCTGCTTTACTCTAAGACACCTAATTCTTCCATTATATGCATCACCCATCCTTCTGGCAGCACAATTTCCATCTCAAACTGGAATAATTTTGCATACTTTTCCTTTTTAGCATTCTGACAACTTAAAAAAAAAAAAGCCTTAATTCTGTGGAGTAAATTATCACCAACCTCAAAAAAAAAAAAAGTCCAGGAAGTTATTAATGCTCTTTCTATGCATAGTTGTCTGTACATTTTTAGTGTCTCTCCCCTCTCAGCTTTATGTGGTGATACATTAATAAAAGTGTCACAGAGCGTATGAAATTCAAACCAGCAAGGTGAGGTTTGCAGGGACATTTAACACATGGCAGGAACTTCAGTGTTTTCCCAAGGGAATCGTGCAACCTTTGTTTACTCTTGGACTTTCTCCCCCAGACCAGCCCCTAATCTTTCTGTGCAAGAAGAACGTGGCTTTTACTGCTTGGTTCATTCCCTGGACTGACACACTCGGTGCTGGAATAACCTAAAAAGCTTCGGGAGTTAAAAAAAAAAAAAAAAAACAGGGAAAACCTGTGGTCCTGATTTTCTGTCCTTCTGGCATGGCCAAAAGAGGGTCTTTATTTAAAAAGAGCTCTGAACACATAAATACCGCTGGCTCTCTAAACCTCCAGTGAGGTCTTGTTTATTCCTTGCTAATACTGTCTGAGATGAACACACTGGACGCACTTAACCAACAACAGCAACAAACTTCTGCTGTATTCAAACAGAAACAAACCACTCAGCTTGTCAATATACACAAGGCAGCAAATTTTCAACGTTCTTGAAGGTGTTTGGGCTTGAATCATTTTAAAATAAATCCTGCTTCTTCTCCCAGAAAAAAAAATACAGTTTTTATTATTGAATTTATTGTGTGTTTCATTATCACATTAATATTAATTATTTAAATATAAAATTATTTAAACAATAATATAATAATTACTATTATTTAATTACTATTATTTAAATAATTTTACTATTATTTAAATAATAATAAAATAATAAAAATAAATAATAAAAATAATAAAAATAAAAATAAAACTAATTACTATTATTTAAATAATAATAAAATAATAAAAATAAATACTATTCTTTAAATAGTAATAAAATAAATAGATAGTTTAATTTTATATAAATAAATATAATAAATAAATAAAATAATAGATTAATTATTTAAATATAAAAAATTATATATATAGAGAGATTATTTATATATTTTATAAATAGATATAAAATAAATAAATCCATCTTATACTTTTTTTTTTTCCAGTAAGGTACAGTCAGTGAATATACACAGGGTGGACAAAATAAATCAAACTAAAACTGCATTTAATAGTAGAATTCAAATTCATGCTGCTGTGTTACTTGATCATATTCAGCACCAGAAAACTCTTGGAAAAACTCCATATTATTTAAGAATAGGAATGAGGAGAGGCTCAGCTTTTGGTGGGGTCTAGACCCAGCTGAGTGCCCCTCAGTCATCCATTTAATAAAATAGAGGCTGTTCAGCCTGGAGAAGGCTCCAGGCAGAGCTCAGAGCGCCTGGCAGGGCCTGAAGGGCTCCAGGAGAGCTGCAGAGGGACTGGGGACAAGGCATGGAGGGACAGGAGCCAGGGAATGGCTCCCACTGCCAGAGGGCAGGGATGGATGGGACATTGGGAATTGGGAATTCCTGGCTGGGCTGGAATTCCCAGAGCAGCTGGGGCTGCCCCTGGATCCCTGGAATGTCCCAGGCCAGGTTGGATGGGGCTTGGAGCAGCCTGGGACAGTGGGAGGTGTCCTCGGTGGGATGGGCATGATCTTAAGACCCTATCTAACCCAAACCATTCCAGGATAGTTTTTTCTCTCTACCCTTGTGTTTGTATGAAGAAAAAGTGCCCCAAAGAAGCAGGGAAATAGCATCCTGGGATATTTGGATTATCCCTGCATCTCCCACATCCCTGCACTGCAATTTGCATCCCCAAGGGTGCCCTGCATGAAATAATTTCTGCACCTGGGTTACCCCACCATTGCCAGGCAGGAGAAGGCAGGAGAAATCCCTTTCCCACAGGCTCCTCCACCCTCTGGAAGCACAGGCTCCCACAGAGCCTGCATGTCTGAAGGAAAGGGAAAAAAAGCCTTTCTCAATGCTAGGATTTCCTCCTGATGTAAATTTTCCCCGCTGTGGTTGAGTGCAAGAGAAAGTATTTGCTGCACATCCTTTGGGTGTGAGGTCATGGGCATTGAAATCCCCCAAAATCCCCCAGAGAGACTTCAGGAAAAAAAACTCTGGGACCTTTGGAAGGTGCAGCATAACCTCTTTATCAGCGTTGTGCTGCTTTGTGGGGTGCTGGTGATGCCTCAGGTTTCAGCTTTTGTATTTTTCAGACTCTGTGCTGCTTTAGGGTGCAGTTCTGAGCTTCACATTCAGTGCTGGTGAGCAGGGAGACAAAACAATTCCTTCTCCAGCTGGGCACCAAGGACAAATGATCCAAATCTCAGGTTTGTGCTCCCAAGAGCACAAACAGCTGTGGAAGAGATTTTACAGAAATTTCAGTGAGCCACAGAGAAGTTTGACAAGAGGATCCATTTTCACCCCTGAAAGAATTTTCTACCAAGGTCTTTGACATAGAAACCAAGAAAGGAAGAAGGATAAATAAGAGAAACCTGCGGCTGCCTATTCCAATGAGCACTTTGTTTGTTTCTCATGACCAGTGAGTAAAGTGTAAACTTAGGAGTTTTGTAAGAATGTATAAAAAGCACTTTTGAAGCCTTCTGAAAATGGAGTGTGTTGCTTTGTACTGTCTCTGTCTCAACTACAACAAACCCCGTGGGCTGGAGAGAGAAAAACAAGCAGGGTGGGACTGCCTGGGCTAAAGCTGGAATGGGACAATGAAGTGCAAGATGCAAATGGAGCAGAATTGATCCCAGGGAGAGACCCCGGGAGCGCTCGTGCATTTTGGGGCCATTTTGGTTCATCTTGGGTGCAGCCCTGGCTGGGCTCTGGTGCTGCCCAAGGTGGATCCATGGAGGAGATCCTTTGGATAAATCCCTGCTTTATTCTGTGACTCTGTCCAGCCCCTGCTCTAGGGCACCACAGGAACAAGAAATAAAGTTTTTCCACTTCCCGACGTCCAGCCCGTAGGAAGATCCCTCTAACTGTGCACACACAATGCACCCTCCCTTCTCTAATCCTTTTATTCCTGCCACGGCCAGCTCTGAAATTTCCTCAACGGCTGCAAACTTTTTAGGGTTTTATAATGGTAATCAGCGATTTTAGAGGGAATAAATCTCTCCCTGAGCCCATAGCTCTGGATAAAGCATCCCCAGGAATAAGTCAGGGAGAGCGCCGGCAGTGGAGAGTGCTACATTTCATGTGCTGCCACAGAAATGCTTTCTGGCTGAGGTCTAATATTAATCTATTTTGTCCCTGACATCCAGTAAAACTACAGTGTAGCAAATGCTTTTAAAACATACATATTCAATAGCAGATGCAATAAAGTATTCGGGACTGTTGGTATGAAGAAGGTTCACACACACACAAATATCTTTGAAACTCCAGTTAATCAAGGTGTCAAAGTAACTAAAGCAGTTTTACAGATTTTATTGAAAATAAATCACTTTATTATATACTGAAATATATATTATTGTTTCTTCGTGGAGTTTTACTGTCTGCTCGCCTGCATTTCTTTTTTTAAATAGAGTATCTCCTGCCCTCTTTAGTCCAGTTTTTATAACTACATTTAGCAGGAAATTCAGCTTTAAAGCCCATCTCCAGCCTGCCTTCTCCTCCTGCCCTATGCAAATAGCCCACGATTAGAGATTTTCTGGCAGGAGAGGAAATGATATGATGGCTCCAGAGCCCCACGTTCCCTCCCTGCCCAGCTGCTTGTGGGGTGACCTCACATCCAACTGGGAAGCTGGAGGTGGCTCTGAACCCCCAAAGATTTACACCTTTGTCTGCTCATTCCTCAGAGAGGATCTTCCACACAGGGATGCACAAAAACTGCTCAGAAATCAGCCCAGGAAAGGCTCAAAGGAAATATTTGATGTGACCTAATGGACACCCTAATTGGTATTTATGGACTTCCCAGGGAAACTTTAGCTGGAGGTTTTTTAACTCCTCTTATTGAGGAAGTGCTTTCTTTCTAAAGATGGGGTCTGGCTCAGATCAGTTGTTGTTAGACAATGCATTCCTATAAAATCCAGTGTTACACAAAGCTCCTATTAAGTTATCCATTGGCTATTTATTTTTCCCAGCCACACTGCACATTTTCTAACAGCTTATTGCTATAAAATAATCACATTTCTATAAAGTTATCGCATCTGCACGAAAAACTCCTCCATCATCTTTTTTTTTCAACATTTCTCCCTAAAGTTAAAAGATGTCTAATGCAGTCCATGTATATAAAATAAATACTTTCAGCATTTTAGACTGCTTTCTAAACTGATAAATTTCACCCTGATAAATGCAAATTCAGCAGCACTTCTTTTAAGATTACTTTTTTTTTTCCCACCCCAAAACCGGTTTGAAGTGGAAGCGTGGTATCTAAAATGGATTTAGAATATTAAAAAATTGCATCTGTGCTGAGGAATTTTATATATTTATAAATATTCCTGTATATTTCTGTATTTCTTATTCTACATCAACAAAATTCAATTACATTTGCTGGCCAAGGGAGTGATGAGGACTTGTCCAGGTCTCTCCCTCTCTCCTGGTTCCTCAGCAGGACAAAAGTGGGACCCAGGGGATAGAAGAGGGCCAACCTGCAAAATCTGCATTCAGGTGCTGAATTCAGAGTCACTGGAACTTTTATTCACCCCTGAGCACTTCTAGGTTGTATTTTATGTTTTAACACTGATCTTCACAGTTCTTTATCCATTTAAACCACAGTAACTTTTAATAGAAATCTCAAACTCTATGGTATCGATAGCAAAGGATTTTATCCTCACCTCTTAACCTTTAAGGCAAAAAACCCCAAGAATTATCAATTTTCCAAATAAGTGTTTCATGGGGTTTGTTATTCATCACCAGGAAGTTCTCAGGCAATTTTGATCACAGGGAAAAAAAAAAAAGTGCATGTTTTAAGTGAAGTGTACATGGTTTCTTTCCAGCTGATCAGCCCTGATAGCGCGTCAAATTCAAAGCCTTGTGTCCAGCTATTAAAGGAGAATTCAACAGCACAAATGTGAGTGCGCCTTCCACACTTTAAAAACTGCCTGTAATCAAAATCTAATTAGTATTCTATTTTCCTAGTGGGAAAACAGAGAGAAATGCACACAGACAGACATGGTGTTAGATATTAAGCCAAAAGATGTCTCCAGAAACCAGCCATTCATCTTTTGCCTTTTTTTTTTCCTCCCCTCTCTTCCTTTATCACTAACATCTTGTCTCTTGAAATATAGACATCACTAAATCAAAAACACTTACCTTTTCACATCATTATAGAATTGCTCAGATTAAATAAGAGCTCTGTGCAGCTCCTCAAATCTCAGCTATGTTTTCAAACCACCAGGGAGGGCTAGTTCTTCCTGCTCACACAATTATCAAATTGTTGCCAATCTGAGCGTCCCCTGTATCAATCTCATTATTATTAAGCAGTTGAAATCACCTATGGATCTCATTAGCATCGCTTGGAAAAAGGTCACAAGGTGACAGCTGCAATTTGCTTTAAAATTATCATCGGAATAACGTTATTTTAGAGATTCTTGGCGTTGTTTTAGTGCATTTCTCATGGTAAAAAGGAGAATTTAAGGACCTTGGAACTCTGCTCGGTTTTATTTGCTTGTTGTGGGATTTTTTTTTTTTTTTGTTTACTTTGGAACTAAGAGGGACATGATCATCCATCCTTTGTTTTCCTGGTGGAACTCCTGAGGTTACTGGGTGGCTCACACTGTAAAAGAAAGAGAGGTCAAATCAGTAAAGATGAACTCCTTTTGAAAAGTTAATTAGTCACTGAAAATGCATGAGCATTAAGGGGAAAAAAAAAAGAGAGGAAAGAAATGCAGTTTTAGCAGGACTTTCTCTTAGCAACTGCTCAGTTTTCATCATTTCATCTTTTAAAGGTGTCTGTCAGTTTTCCAGCTATAAAAATAGTCTTAAACAGAAAAAAAGAAACATTTTTTCAATATGAATACAAAGCATAAAAATTGCCTTCCTCATGTTTTCAGGGGGAAAGAAAAAATGTCTGCCAGAACTTGTTTAGAAATTACAAGTAAACACAAAAGAGAACAATCCTTGCTGCCCGTCTCCCACTCACTTTTAAGTGGATCACTCTGCAAAATATTCTGCTGTTGGGTTGATATTTTTAGAGGGAAACATTTTTGCTCAGTAATGTGGAAATAACTGCAATCACTTCCTTCCTCTGAGAAAATGACACATAGCATTTTATATTTAAAATTCAATTGAGAAAGAAACTGTATTTTTTTTTTTTAACCCAAAGCCTTGGAGCTGTGCATTCTATTTTTATTTTTTTTTTCCTCTGGTCTGTGTCTCTGCTGCATTTTGGATCTGAACTTAATAGAAAATGCTGCAGAAAGCAGCAGCTACAAGTAGTGACAGAGACTTATGAAACAAATATGCAAGGGGAGGACAGAGGAGATGAACAAAACAACACTCACAAGTTCAGGATATGATTGCTCTGGATGACTGTAAACTGCCAGAGATTTTCATTCCTGTCTCTCATTAATTCCCCTTACTCCTGAAGCGCTATCAAGCGGGAATTCTTTTTGAAACTGCCTGTAAGATCACCCGGTTTTTGGGCACAAATCTGCAGTGCAAATCGGTCATAAAAACACCAAAATTATCCTCACCATCGTTTGCAATTGTTGCCATTTTTAACAGCATTTAAGGAGCGATTTACACCTCTCCTCTTTTTATTGAGAAAGGGAAGTGCAGATTTTAAAGCAGATATTGCAATTTCTGCTCTCTTACCTGAAGTATTACTTGAGTATCCACACCCTCTAATGACTCCACACCTTCTTGCCACAAACAACTGCCTGAAACAAAACACAAACCCCACGAATAATTAGACAAAACAATTTGCCTGTTTCAGAAATAAATTTGCCTAAAAATGTGAAATATCTCTGTCCAGACACAAATATTTCATTAACAAACCCTTTGCATCTCCCTCTATTTTAACTACTCACACAACTCCGCATAACATGATCTTGTAATACAAACAGCCATAAACATACAACACACAAGGGCTAAAAATGTATGGCTATTAATATTTTTAATAGAAATCAGACCTATCTTCCAAAGGCGTCCTTTGTAGCTTTCTTGCCTTTTAAATTCAGCTGTTCTTGAGCCCAGTTTGTCTTTGAAATATGTCAGGATAATGCATTATTGAAGTACTGTACTGAGACTGTACATAAAATCAGTCACGTCCAACAAATTTCCATTTTACTTGGGTTTTTTTTTTCATAATTATTCCTCACTTCTATCACAGCCCCATCCTCAAGAGCTCTCTGGTTACACCACTAAAATTAACCACAAGCTACAGGTTCTGTCTCCCAGGGACTGGCCATCAAGAGAAACAGGAGGTAAAGGAAGAAAGCAAAATAAAATACTTTTCCTATCATTCCTGTGAATAATTAACCAGGTTGCAAAATTAAGCACCGGACAGATGAGCTAGATTTGAAAAATACTTTTTTAATTGACCAGAGGCATCAGAATGGTTTATTTCTCAACGTACAGATTGTGAAAGCTGTGGGAAATGGTAAAACAAGGATTTAAAACCTGTCTTAAAACTTCTGGCATGAACTGGCAATGCTCGGTGCAAGAAAGAGTTAAGTCTAACAAGCAGAAAAAAAGAAATTAACTAAAGTAAGGCCCTTGTGATACAATGACACTTGCTCTATGCTCTTACAGAGAAAAACACGATGATAAAACACCACAAAGAGGAGTGTTATGAATTTTATTAATGACTAGAAGACAGTGTGCAAAACATCAAAGGTCTGTGGAAAAGATTAATGACCCCGTGTGAGACTGTTTAATTACCTCCAGCTAATTAGATTCTTGACCAAATTTTTAATATCTGCATTCCTTCTAAAGCCTAATTGAGATTCCACATTATTTATCAATCTTTCAAAAAGCCCTTAGTGCGTGCTTTTTTTTTAGGGTTTTTTTTTTTCCCTTTGCACTTTGACTCCATTTATGGTCAATTATTAAATAAATAGCAAAGTAACTGTTCTCTCCAAAGTGTGTCTGTGGAACACTTTCTGCCTGTTTATTTTGACTGCGAGCCTATCGCTGGCATCTCTTGGACATAACTAAGCACTGGGAGAAATAAACTGACCGACTGCACTGTAAACAGCGGCGATAATATTTTTGTTATCCGTGCTCAGGAACTCCTCATGTGGTTTCTGTAAATCAGCCTTTGCTGCTGGCAGTTAATCCTGACTCCTTAGGCCAGACCCAGCCGTGGCGTGAGTGTTGTCGCGCAAAGAGGAGAGGCCCGTCCTTGCTGTTGGATGATTTTCCTCCTGTCCATGTAGGAATACTCCCAAACCACCACTTCAATGACTTGTCTCTTATAAGGAGATTCATGTCAGAAGGCAAGGGGCACCTGCAATAATTATTTATTTTTTTAAACCTCTTCAGATCTCCCATTACCCCAGCTAGCGACTGCTGTCTGCGCCACACGTAAAGACTGACCTTGGTTGAAGGTTTGCCTTGATTTTGCTTTAAGCTTTTCCACAAAACTTTTACCAATTCATTTTGGAGTGCAGGAAAAGGGGAAAAGCCAGGCATTTCAAGGTCTATGATGGAGAACATAGTTTTGTGTGGCTTTGGATAATAAAACACTTCCCAGTTCTGCAGAAGCAGAGAGTCTCTACTCTCTTCCTTTGCTTTAGCTATAAACCCAAGTGTCTGATTTGAAACCATTTGCTTCGAAAATCCTTTTGTATGTTTTATTATAAATTAGAAAAACAAAGTGTGCACACACAGAATGATATCTTTATATTGCATGTATAAAATGAAACACTTCGGGAAAATTTCTTTGCCATTTCATATAGACTTTTTTCCAAATTATCCACTAGAGTTTAGCTCATAAAATCATACCACATATTTGGAAATATAGGGGATAGATTAAAAGAAATAGATGTATTCTCTATTAAATTTGACATGTTTTCTGTTATTTGTATAAAACATTGCTGGCTGGCACAACTATTAAAATACAGAGGATTTTTTATCTCTGGTGTAGCCATGAGTGTCTGTATGTACAGACAGACACTGAAAAATTCTACAGCATTTAATGCATGCAACCCTAATAAATGTAGAGGGAACAGGGCTTGGAGGGAGGGATCACATTTTTCATTATCAAGTTTGCAACAAGCCCTATCCAATGGGCTACAAACATCCATTGTTACCACAAAAAACACATCATTTAATAATATAAAAAAGTGCATGTCAAAATGGCAAAGAATGCAAATCAATACAAAAGGATAACGAACCAGGCATGGAAGAGACATGTAATGCATTATCTTTAATTTCTTGGGAGTGACGAAATATCTGGTTACACAGTAAATCACTCACAGGAATCCTGCAGGAATAAACTTATTTGGGATGCAGTAGTCAAAGTCACTTGATCTCTCTGATGCAATAAAAAGCTTTAAGTGCCTAAAATCTGTGTATCCAGGTATTTATTTCGTGCTCCAGTTGGTAGAGAACTGCTTCAAACCCATTAAACATTTTATCCTTATAGGTATGGATATTAATAATGTAATTTGCTTTGTATCAATGCACCATAAATTAGGGTCATGCTTTTAGGTTTGTTACTCGGTAAAGAAAGAATAAGGGGAAAAAACGGCCTTGTTAAACAGAGAACCCACTTTTTGCAAAACTGAGGGCACTTTTGATGTTTTCCCATGGAAAAAGAGCTGACATTTGCTGTCTTGCCCTCAAGACCACCCTTATTTCTTTCACCAGGCTGAGCAGGGTCAGTGTTTCTCTCTCCCAGCCTGCACCTGAGGGATTCTCTCTGTGCCTTTCACATCTGATCCACAGCTCCAGCCCCAAATGTGTGACAGGTGACGGATGCTCCTGTGTTTGGGCAGGACCCTGATGGATATTGGTTCTGAAACAACTGATCTGGACAGATGAGGTGGTGATGGGATTAATTAAAATGGCGATTCAGGCCCAGTTTAACTAAATGCTGTGCTTTAAACCAAGCATTTGATCTGGTTTTAGAACTGTCATCAACCCAGGGAGTCCCTGGGGGCCTCCCCTGCCCTGCTCCCCACCGGGCATCCTCCAGCACCAGAGATTTCCCTTCTCCCCCCTGCCACAACACAGGCTGCTCCAGGGAGGTTTAAACAACCACAGCACACTCAGGCAAACTGAGCAGCTCTGTAAGGAATCATGGAATCACTGAATCATTAAGTCTGGAAAAACCCTCTAAGATCACCAAATCCAACTGTTACCACAGCTCTGCCAAATCCACCACTGACCCATGCCCCCCAGGCTCCACCTCTCCACATTTTTTAATGTTCAAATCTCCACTTACTCCATTTATTTCCAGCTATGTATGGATGCTGCTGATGGTGCAACAATAATTTCAAAACAAACAAACAAACAAAACCCCACGCCCACAAAGCAAAGGGCAAACCAAATGCTCAGTTTAACTTGACCCAGGACAAAAAATATCTCTGCTGAGGAAGAAAATTTGGGGATTGGTGCAGCATCCAGAAAAGGTAGTGAGAGGCTGAGGGGAGGCCATGAGGCAGCAGGAGCATTCACTTACTTTAAAAGAGAATTTATTAGCCCAGTCTTCCCCTGTGGCCTTTGAGAGAGTCAATAACGAGCTTGTCTCTTCTGCTCTTCCACCTAGGAAAGACAGACAGACACCTCCACTGCTGACCCAAAATCTGCATCTCCCTGGGAGGGACACTCAGCCCAGAATTCCGCTCAGAGCAGAATTTCTTCATTTTCAGTAATATTCACTCTCAATATTCTTATCTGCGATTCTTCATCCCATCTCACACTGGATATTTAAAGTAACAGAACAGTGGAAGCTGAATAATTATACTGAAAGAACAGAGTAAGACAAATTTTGTTGTTTGGACTTTTTTTTTGTTGAATTTTAAATAATCTGTTTTGTCCTAATCTGCTGAATTAGTGTTTGCCTTTATGCCAATATGTTCTCATATGTCTGGAACTCTTGCATATTTTTACATCTTTACCAAGCCTGCCCAAAACCAAGATCACTTCTAACTTAAAGTGCTCCTAAAAATTTGAAGTGCTCTATTAATTTTAAATTGCTCTACATCATGTCTGCTTAGAATCCCAACTGCTTTTTCACGCAAAAAATATTAAACTATAAAACACACATCTGCAACATAACAGCTACCCAGCTTTTTTTTTTCTTTTATTTTAAACATCAGCTTTCTGTCTTTTTCCTTTATCTTTGAAAGAAAAAAACGCTCTCAGAGAAAAATAATAGAACGACTCATCACAGGTTTTATTGTCAGCCTCCCTCTATCGAAAACCTTTTAGGTTTGTCACAGGACTAAATATATTTTATGTCCACCAATTGGTAGCACATAGTCCGGCCCATTAACCCTCTTGACCTCAATAAATTATGATTTCCTGGCAGGACCAGCATCCCTGGAAGACTGACACATCCCCAAACGCGCTCCGAGGGTTAACGACCCTCCCCAGGATTTTTACAAGGCATCTCCTGATCCCAGACTTCTGTCTCAGGCAGCTCTCCCGAAAATGTTCTCAAAGCCTTTGGTGTTTGCAGAGCCCTGGCTTTATCCTCAGCGAGGGGAAGAAATGGCATGGCTTCCAGCTGAGCCCATCAGGTTAGCAGTGCAACAACAAAGCCCTGGCGCTCCACCAGCACAGCTTCCCCTTCGCAGGGTCACCGAGGTGTCCCTGTGCTTCCCTTCGCTCGCATCAGCTCTCCACAGAGCCATCCCCTCACCTGACCCTCAGGGGTCTCTGCAATCCAGCCCTGCCTGTCTCCCACCACCTCTGTCTCCTCTTTGATGTTTATAGAGGGATGTTGTTAGAAGGAACTTGTTGAAAGACAAAGGAACTCTGTTTACTGGGAAGGTAGGGCTGACTCGATGTAAACTGTACTTTGCTCAGGGTAGTGGTGGGCTTGGGTGGTCAGGCTGATTTTTAGGACAGATTTTTAAGCTGAAGGCCTCTCATTTCCTATACTTGCATAGCAACTCTAGCACTAACAAGTGGATTCACTGTCAAAGTCACTTTCCTTGTGCCACTGTATCTGAAGTACTTTGTATTAATCTATCAAAAGGTCACTGCTCCTTTAGCGAGTGACCATAAATATACACAAATACAAAAACCCTGCTCTGAGCACACCATGGATCAAGCTCCTCCAGATCCATATATATTTGCTGCTTTGCCATGGAGATATAAAACCAGCTGAGTGATGGGATGAAGCAATAACCCTTCCCGGCCACGGTGCTTTATCTTGGGAGTAGCCTGGGAGGTGCTGATTATTTACACACAGTCCATCACAAGAAGCTGCTCCTGGGATATTTTCCAAGCAACAGATTCACACGAAGTTGCCTGACTTTAAATTAGAGCTGGATCTCTACGTGCACTTTGCTCTTCAGAGCATCTCTGCTACCAGAGCAGCTGGACTCCTGCTGGGGACATGGATTTTTGTTGGGAGGGGCAGCTCATCCAGGATTAGAAGGGATATTCCCAGCTCACCAAGGAGTCACCTGCCTGCCTTGACCAAATTCCAGTTTCTTTTCTGAAATTATCCCATCTGCACCCTCATGAATCTCTGTAGCAAAGCAGCATCACTTACTGACACAAACAAGGCTCCCACCTGGAAAAAGGATGTGATTCTGTCTTTGGCAATATCTTTTATCCATTTAAAGAATTTCCTTTTTGCATTATCGCAATGTAACTTGTATTATTAAATGCTGATTCCTATACTATTTGTGAATCCATACAGATTCCCGGTGGGATTGTGGCTCCTGAAGTTTTCTTTGATGCTCATCTTTCCTTGGGGATAACACTGTCAGGTGAAACTTATTCAGTCCTTAACAAGACACAAATCTAAGGGTACTTAAATGTTTGTTTGCTCTGCTTAAAAGGCAATTTCTGTGGCAAAGGCACTGATGTCTTTGTCTCAAATGAGATTAACATTTCATTATTCACTGGATCAAAACTTCCCATCGAGGTGTAGCAGCTTTATTTGTGGAATGTAACATCTCATAAAAAGGAGAGGGGCTTGAAGGTCCTTTCCTACCCAAACCACTCTGGGATTCTGTGATGATTCTATGAAGCAGCAATGAGACCAGAAACACTGCAACAAACCAACAGCAACAAAACCAAAGGGTGATCTCATCTTTCCCTCTGGGAATTACATTTCCCCTGAGTGAGGAGGAGCCCCACAACCATCCCTGCTGCCCACAAGGCTGGAGCCCCTCCTGCTGTCCTGAACAAAACTGCTCCCACCTGGAAGTATGACTGAAACATCCCATGTAACTTTAATTATAGCTTACAACCACATTGAATATTTCATCTTCTTTACCTCTCAATGGGGAAGTTATATTTTGGGAATATTATGGGGCAGCAGTGAGACCTACCCATGAATCCACCTTAGCTATAAAGCCTCCATCACTACTGGAGTTTTTCCACTCTGTACCAGGAAACACTGAAGTCACATTTCCCCTTTACCTGACTGCAAGATATTTAAAATAAAATGGTTACAGCTGCCATAACAAACCCCCCATCTCTATCCCATCCCCCGGGACAGCTTTCTGCCCCTTGCATGTTCTCAGAGCTCCAGTTTCCTGCACAAGCCTTTGGTTCAATAAAATATTTGCTGGATGCAAAACCTGTGGTTATATTGGGTTTTGTTAAGCAGTTCCCTAATAAAGGCCAATGCATGTTGAGCCTTCGTAGTAACTCAGATGTGACACAAATAATACAGCAGATAATTGCAGTGCCCTTTCACTCACCTCAAATTTAAACAAAGGTTAAGCTGCCCTTTAGAAAAGTAAATATTTTCTGTAGTCAAATAAGTGTAGACACCTTTAGAAACAAGGACATATTGCCAAATGAAACTGAATGGAAAATGGTTAGAATAGAATAATTTCAAAATATGAAGGATGCAGAGCTGCTCAGCAGAAGCAGCAGCCAGACATCCTGGCATCATGGACAATCCCTTACCTTACAAAATTCCCAGGCTGGTCTCCATATGTTTTCCAAGAACTGTTGCTTGAAATTTCTGTCTGGTCACAGCAGATAGGAGAGAGAAATATTAAAAATAAGAAAGTGCATAATCTCCTCGCCCCCTTAAGTCTGGTAAACAATTTATATCAAATTTCATACAACAGAACGAATCCACGGACCTTTAAGTAATTAAGAAACAGACACCGAGGCTTAAAAAATAAACTTTAGAGGAAATCTCCCGTAGTGGCCAGGAAATGGCTGGTAGGTTTTATTTAGTTCTCATAGCCCAAGGTTTAGCTGTGAGGGAGATAAGAGCCAGGTGTGTTTTACACATCTAATTTGTTTAGTCTGAAGCTTATTCAAACAGCACTTTTCATCTCCAAGTTTGCACCCAACTTCTAAAATCTCAGTCAGAAATAGTCAGGGACCCCAAATGAGAGGGATCACCTTCGTGGGGAGGAAATTGTCAATTATTTCTGGTGTGCCTGGTTTGGGGGGCTGGAGGGTGGTCAGGCATCCTTCTGGTGGCTGTGCTGAGCTGGAACCATGGACTCACTGAGGTTGGAAAAGACCTCCAGGACCATCGGCTCCATCCTTCAGCTGATCATCACCACTTGCACTAAACCAAAAATATCCCATCTACTAGTGTTTTGGACATTTTCAGGGATGGTGGCTCCATCAGATGGTCCAGATGACCAGCAAAAAGTCAGTGCTGTCCAATAAATCCTCTCATACTAAAGGCAGAACCACCCTGAAGGTCACTTCCAGGGATTTAGGCCCAAATAACGTCTCTCTTCTGTACAGCCCAGTGAAAAGCTGATAAATGCCCAAATTTGTCTGATTTTCTACTTTGAGATCAGCAAGCCATGAGTCTTCTTTTGGATGTGGGAGGCAGCTGAGTGTGTCTCCTCTGCTGGGAGGAGATTTATCCTCCAGGGATGCACAGGAGGAGGCTCCAGGGCTGCAGATCTGCAGCCAGACTTCCCCTTGGCAGGGGTAGGTAGAGGCTCTGTAAAGCAGACAAAAATGTTTAAAACTTTGGGTTTAAATATTTTGGCTTTCAACCACCTCTGGCAATAAGGGAATTGCAAGATATTTGGTCAAGGATCACTTTGTACATTAAAAGCAAGGGGTTAATTTGTGGCAGTAACATTCCCAATGCTCCAAGACGTGGCAAACCAGTAGAAAACAGGTAAAATATCCATTATTACTATTGCAGTACTGACTAACCTGGCTTCAAGGCTCCGCTTGAGTCCCCCAATCCTATTTGTGTAAGTCACATCCAACTTCAACTGTACTTGCATTTTGACAAGGATTAATTGTGCCCTTCTCTGTTTGATCCACCAAAAAAAAAAAAGCCGATGAATTTACACCCAGTTACTTATTCATGAACAAGTTGTGCCCCCGAATTTTAACATGCTATGCCTTAAACCATCAGCTGTATATCTGCTTTATGTGATGCTCCTACATAAGCTGGCAGTCCATCAATTCAGTGTCCATACTTTTCTTTGAAAGCTATATTATAATTAGAGCTTAGGTTAATACTATTCCGTAACCATAAAGCAGACGTAAAATAATTATAACTCATTTAGTGAAATTAGAAAAAGAGCAATTATTAGGCTCCCATTGTGAGGCTTTGCTGTGAGGGACAGATAATCTATCTGCAAGATGTACTTTAAGAACACCATTTTGAAAGAAATAAAGTAGATAAATTACTGTTTTGTTTGGGTTTAAGAAAACTTAGCCCCATAAATACAAGTTCAACAAACATAAAGGATGTGTGCAAGGGAAGTGAAAGTTCTACTGCAAGGAGAGAGATTAAAGTATTTAGATGAAGCTTTCCTGACAAGGCCTCTCAGGATGTTGGGAAGCTTGATCTGCAAAGATTTGCAAGGCATTCAATACTACAGGGATGTGGACAAAGGCCTATAAACTTCCAGCTAAACGTGAGGATGTGCACGGCTGGAGCAGGAGGGAGTGGGATCAGCAATGCTGACGTGAGCCTGGGAGCGCAGCACTTCACAGAATCCCAGAATGGTTTGGGTTGGAAGGGAACTTAAAGCCCATCCCATTCCTGCCATGGGCAGGGACACCTTCCACTAGACCTGGCTTCTCCATGCCCCAGTGTCCAACCTGGCCTTGGGCAATCCCAGGGATTTCTGACAAGTTTAATTGGGATTTATGCATCAGGATTTCTCATTCTCCAGGCTCCTGGTATGCTCAGATATCCATTTTTATGGGAAGAAATCACTTTTTGCTGGGAACATACCTTCCAGGCTGAAGTAGAGCTTAGGACCGTATTAAGCCAACAATTTGCCCAGTTTTACCTTCTCTGAAAGGACACTAAGATAGCAAAATTCCTGATGAATCAGCAACTAAAATGATGCCTTTTCCTGGGAAACTCTTGTCCAGCTGCTGCTCCCACAGAGGAAAAATCCTCAATATTGTTTTTCCAAGTCTTGAAGGACAGAACCTGCAGATAAGAGGGATTTTTCTCCTCCCCTCCCAATGCAGGATCAGTCTGAACTGTGGTTTAGATCTTTTGTCCTATGGCTTTTTTTTTACACTTATACTAATAAAAAAATTACATGTTACACTGGAAGAGAATAAGTTTAGATTGGATATTGGGAAGAAACTCATCCCTGTGAGGGTGGGGAGACCCTGGCAGAAGTTTCTCAGAGAAGCTGTGGCTGTCCCTGGATCCCTGGAAGTGTCCAAAGCCAGGCTGGATAAAGCTTGGAGCAACCAAGGCAGGGGCTGGAACTGGATGAGCTTCAAGCTCCCCCCCAACCAAATCATTCCAGGATTCTGTTGTTGATCAATTTGTAAGGAAGTCTGACTTCTTCCACCTCAAAAGTGCTCTATAAAAGCCAAATGTTTCTTATTAAAAGAAGAAGAGGATCTGAACAAAAATCCTGCTGATGGTACTCAGAGCCCGACCCAAAAACCAGAGCAAGACCCAATCACAAGGAAATCAGTGAGTTCATGAAAATGTGTAAAACACATTGTGGTGGCAGAGCTAAACACAACAGAGCACAGAGAGGCTCCTGCTAACTGCTAGCTTTAAAAACCACGATGAATTAAGCACCAAATGGCTTTAAAGTGCCTGTAATTTATTCAAAGCAACTCTACACTGATATTTCTCATTTCTTTTGGGGTCAGCACATTTATGATTCATATTTGCAGTCTTATATCTCCACAGTTGAGAGAGACAGAAGGAAGCCTCTACTATCAGGCTGATTTCAAAAGCTGGAGGTAAAAACATCAAATGCCACACAATATGGCAAAAAAATGTCTCAAATTCTATGACATTCTTTGTTTCTTCAGCATAATTTTTCTGGAATGCTTTAGAACTTTCAAAGAATCCCATTAATTCCTCCCTGCTTAATTTACAGCTACATGAGAAATCAATCAGCTATCAAGGTATTTTGAAAAAAAAAAAAGGGAAAAGCACATTCAAAATATTTATATTATTTTAAAATGCATGTGTTATTTCATTATTTCTACAGCCAAGTAAAACCTTGTTTATTGGTTTGTGTTGTAACACAATTTCTCATTAAATGAACCCTTGGAAACAGGAGCGTGGTGAGGGAA
The DNA here is from genome assembly GCF_901933205.1 of Camarhynchus parvulus. Lineage (NCBI taxonomy): Eukaryota > Metazoa > Chordata > Aves > Passeriformes > Thraupidae > Camarhynchus > Camarhynchus parvulus. The sequence goes on from NC_044577.1 coordinate 35,257,144, forward strand.
ATCTGACACTCCCAACATTTCACGTAAAAGTTATGCTGGGCTTCCTGTTTAAATAGTGGGAATGTGCTGCTGGAACTGCAGGGATGGGGGAACGACCCCACTTCATCACAGATTTTACTTTCCAAGCGACTGGAAAATTCTCCAGTGCTTCCTGTTAAACAACACAAAAGACAAGTTCAGAGACCTGGTACCTCTGACAGTTGTGAAAGACAGGAAAAAAAAATGAATGACATTCTCCAGAGGATATTTTTCTGTCACTTAAGCAGTTTACATATTTCTCTACTTTTACTGTATTTTTCTTCTTCTGATCACCAGGGATCGTATGTGAGTTTAGGGTCATTAGGGCTCTGTCTAGTGCCAGACAGATTCTGCTACAGTCAGATTTTTATGATGACAGCATGAAATTTTTGGAATGCACTGGTGAGTTGTGGGACTATTGACTGTCATTAAAAAGAAAAAAAAAAAATATATCTTTGCTTTCTTGCACTACAAGCAAGCCTTTGGCTTTAAATTTTGCAAAATACAGATTATTTCTTTGAAGAGATGAAAAAAGCAGCAACTAAGTTTAATAATTAGTATTAAAAAATATTGAACTGATTATTTCCATTTTTTTTTTCAGGCTAAGAGACAGAGAGTAGGCAAAACACAAAATATAAAAAAAAAAGCCAATGAAGAATTTGACATTTTTATTTAATTATTTCTTTCCTTCTGTCTCCTTCCCCTTTCTTTTCAGTGTTTCAATCTGTTCTGCCCATCCTTGGGGAACACTGCTTGAACCTGCATTTGTGAATTATAAGCTCTCTGTACTGTACATAGCAGTTGTTAAGGATCAACTGATTAACCATTTCATCCAAGATTTAGAGGACTCATTCCAATTTTTACAACTCCATGTGGTTTTTAAATATTGTAATGTTTTCAACCAATATGTTTTCCATCTCCCAGCTGTAAAACAATACCTATTGGCTTGGGGGGAGGGAATTTATTTTTGTACAATTTTGGTATAATACAATTTTTTTTGCAGCATCTTCTGGGAAAGAGTGAAAAAAGCCTCAAGATGAAATATTGTTCTGCTCATTCCTTGCTCATTCACTTGGGCCACTGAAATATTATGGTCCAAACATTTGTTAGCAAACTGAACTACCTAGGAAGCGACAGATGATGGGATTCACAAATTCACCTGTTTCGTTGGCCTAGCAAACCCTTTAAATTCTTTCCTACATTAATATCCTGTGTATTTTTAAATTGAGAAATAGAGGGCTCACACAAAACTCAGAAGATTTGTCTGTGTGGGCACTTAAAACTGTTTTATTGAACTGTGGGTTTGTGTCAAGACTCTACGGACAAGGCATGGCTGGAATTTGTGCCCCTCTGCATCTTTTAGGAACAGCATTTTCTCTTGGAGTTTTCTCTTTATTCAAAAAGTTGCAAAACAAAAGGTACAAATTGACCTGAAGGGCTGGTGAGTAAATTTAACACCAATGTGATGCTCTGGACACCTCAGGTTTTGTTTTCTAATGGCCCTAAAAGAAAAGTCCTTCCCTCAGGAAGTTCAGATGTGTTTTCCTGAGCATCCAAATTTCCAAGGCGTGGCTTTGGGTTGCAAATTTTAGATCTCTACACTTTCAGCTGATGTCAGTGTAAACATTAAAGGCTTTATCCCCTCATGCTCCTACCATGGCTTGAGCTGCACAAAGAATTTACAGAATTGCCTGTTTATCACCACCCCCATCGCTGATAATGCCATAATATTGTGATCATATTATCACAACATAGCAGCTAATACAATAAGAACATAATGATGGTAATTATAATTTTAGCTAATGTTATTTAGTGCAATAAAACAACCCTCTAACAAGTATAATAACAAAAATAATATTTAAGGTCCTGAGCAGGAACAAACATGCTGCTTGGGCTAATGTACAATGTACACTTAACTGTTGATTTCACAATAAAATCTAAATACTATCAAAGAGAACCAATTTGCCTCACAGGAACTAACCAGGCAGGACAAATTCAAATTGGTTTATCCTGCATTCTTTGTGAGTTGAGCTAAATTCATATTTACCACAGAGCAGGAATGTGGGCACACACTGCAGAGACATCCGTGCCCAGCTGACCCACACTGGAGCTCTAAATTAGGAGGGAATTTCCACATGGCCTGATAGACCCTTCTCAATTAACACTGGAGCATCTTCATTTCACTATAAACACAAACAAAAATAAGACATGATTAAAGACACAGTGTCTTGGTTTGAAAAGCCAGGTGTGTGCTAAAGAAGGCCCCCCCTGAAATGGAAAATGCAAACTCCCTCCCCGTGAATTATTGTAATTTTGAAATTAAGGGGCTCTCAGGCAAAGATATGGGAATAGGAATAACAGTTCTTTACTGGGAAAATTAAAAATATAAATGTAATAGTACAAAAAAAGAAAACAAACCACTGCCAGAGTCAGAACATGACCTGACAGCGTTTGTGTCAAGGGGGTGGCACAGCCCCATCCCATGGGGGCTCAGCCCTCCTGCAGTGCCAGCTGTGCTGCTGCTGCAGCAGGGATCCTGCACAAGGGGGGAGTTTTCCTCTGCAGCTCCAGGGCTGCTGCAGATGGGCCTGGGCTCCTCTGGCAATGCAGGGAGCAGAAAGCTGCTCCTCTGGCAATGCAGGGCAGCAGAAAGCTGCTCCTCTGGCAATGCAGGGGAGGAGAAAGCTGCTCCTCTGGGAATGCAGGGAGCAGAAAGCTGCTCCTCTGGGAATGCAGGGCAGCAGAAAGCTGCTCCTCTGGCAATGCAGGGAGCAGAAAGCTGCTCCTCTGGCAATGCAGGGAGCAGAAAGCTGCTCCTCTGGGAATGCAGGGCAGCAGAAAGCTGCTCCTCTGGGAATGCAGGGCAGCAGAAAGCTGCTCCTCTGGCAATGCAGTGGGCAAAGGCTGCTGTGGTGTTCCAAACCTCAGATTGTATCCAGGTAGGAATGCTTGGCTCCTCCCCTGGGCAGAGCATCTCCCCATGGGATGATGGAATTTTATCAGCCATGCAGGGACACTCAGTGGCCATGGACAGAAGATAATTAATAATTAATGGCCCGTGGACAGCAGAGATCTCCTGGAGGGAGGATTGGCTGTGGGAGAGATAAAGAAAACTGCCCAATGAACAGCAGATAACTGGCCCATCTTTAACAAAAATAGAATACCCACCCCCATTTCCAACCTAAGACACATGGTCACTAATTAAGACATGGACAAACAAATGCTCAGATTTCTTGGAGTTACGAGCCACCAAGTGAATCCACCTCCTTCTCTGCTCAATAGAGAATCCCCTAAGGAACATTCCGGAACTGGGGACATCCAGTCAGGATGCAGGAGAGACCCAAACCTGAACCACAGACGGCCTCCTGCAATTTTTAGTGTAACTCACTTTGCCTCACCTGCTCCATCTGGAAACTCCAGTAGAAGAAACTTCTTTAAAACCAGTATTAAGTGATAATTTAACTCCTAACTAAAAGCCTTTGCACAAATAATATCCAACAAACACTATGAAGCACTTCCTAGGAAGACAACGGGAATTTTACAATTCTTGTATTTGTAAGGGAAGAGCTTGGATCTGAAATGTGCTGGCACTTGGACTTCCAAGCCACTCACATTGAGATTTTCCTTTTTTCTCTGCATAAATAATATCATTTGCTTCCTAATATCATATTTCTCCAAGGACAGCTGGGAAGATTCTTGCAGGTACTAATCCAGAGGGCAGCACAGAAGAAAAAGTAATATTAAAGCATGCAGAGCTGTAATATAAATAACTGAATCTTGTAGGATCTGGGTCAAACCTTTCATGCCAGGATCTCTTCATTCCTCCTGTGATACTCTGCAACTTCTAATTCCCACAGTACTTCTCCCAGTCCTCCCCATCTAAAATTTCCCATTACAGAAACACAAATTTTGCAATCAATGCATTTTTAATTTTTTAGTTGAAACTGTAATGATATTTTTTGAGAGAAAAGCACCAAAATCTGCCTTCCTCTGAAAAAACTTTTCATATGAAATTTTCTTTTTTGCAACAAATTTCTTTTGCCTGTAATATCCCAAAGAGTTTATGGCATAGCAGTTTTGACTGATGTGCTGTTCCTAACATTGTTACACTGATAGGAATTCCACAATATTTTAATTATTTGACTGCTACAGGCTTAAAAAAAAACTAACACAGGACTCTTAACTGAAAGAACATGAAAATTTCAATTTTATTCCCAGTTTTCCTCGACGTTATCTGGAAGTCTTGGACCAATCCATACCCTGCCTTACCTTTTAGCTGTTTCACATGGATCCCATCTCTTTTTATGGGACTCTTGATGCCCACTGATGTTTTATGCATAATGATGCTCAAGTTTAATTGAGCTGTAAGCTTCAGCTTAATTATGAGCCTTCGTGATACCTTCAGCACTTTTTCTTCTCTGATTACTGTAACTGGTTCTCTCCAACCCCTTTAAAATCCTTAATCTATTAAACCACTTGTAGACAAGTCATTTTTAGGAGAAAGTCTAATTACTCTGTTGCAATTATCTTAATGCATCCTCGATATTTAGAGGGGAAAAAAAAATAATAACCTGAGTGAAATGCACTTTGTGGACTATTCCAGACATTTCCATTTAATGATCTGAGTCACACTGCGCGTCTCCTGTGCTTAAAATGAATTTATGTGGAGAAAGTGACACTCCAGGTCTCCTCAACTCTTTGGTTAAATTTCTGACCATTAACATTTCCCACAGATTTTAGAGATGTGACCATCAGACTTGGTGGGCAATTCTGCTTCTCTTAGTGCAAGGAATTCTCATTCTTTCAGTTTCAGAGCCAAGAAAAAGAGGTAAAACTTGAAAAAAAAAATTCATTTACATGTGTCTTAAATGTATTTTCAAAAACACCAACCATGAACCTTTCAATAGATCAGCTTTGCCAAAAATCTGATGGGCTTTCATGGAATTAAAATGAAGAAAATTAAAATGATCCATGTTTGAACAAGATCATGTTTGTGCTCATATATACGGATTTTGTAAAATCAGATTATATCAAAATAGTGATATTTGATCCAGTCAGTTTTTTCAAGTATAAATTCTTTCTATACTTTCTATATCTATAATTTTATCTATTACATGTAGAGCCCCTTTCTACACATTCTAATAATTAGCACTCATATAAAATACGTTTCCTTACATCCTGGGTGTTGTTTGTCTATCAAACACTGTGAAGTGCTAATTTGCAAGAAGTGTTGTTACTTTTTAAGGCAATAGTTAGTCAATTTTGATTTATCTATAAAAAAAGAGCATTTTACAATAAACTTCTTGCCAAAAAAAAAGAAAATAATATAAAAGGAAAATAAATAGAAAGCAATGTGACATAAGTCCTTTTAGATCCAAATCCGATGCACTGTTCCTGACCCTGAGATTCCTGCTTAGCTGAAATACTTTAAAATGCTTCCTGAGGGTCTGAAAATTAGTCTCAAAATTAGACAACACATGTTATTCAAAAACTCAAAGAGAATAGATGTGTGACCTTGAATTTTTTTGCAATTATTTTATATCTCCTCTTAAAAATGTAGTACATTTTATAGTTATGAATTAAACTATATATTGTCTGCAAATACAAATGTATTAACTATATAACTAGTAATTAAAACCTAAAATAAAAAGGAATTCACACTAAGAACCAAAACACACCAGCCTAACAAATGTGTGTGAGAGGAGGGAGCTGTACATTGTTTTGGTTCATTCAGAGCTGAAAACCAAATAACATCTAAGCTCTCTATATTTCAATGCCTTGATATTGTTTGTGTTAATAATGCTCCGTCATTTACATTGGCATATGCACTGAGAGCATGGAAAAATAAAAATAAATTCATTTTAGAAATTAGAAGGGCAAGGTTCAGCATTAATGCTGACTTTTCTCTCTCTAGTTCAGTTTCTTCACTTCTTGTACAAGCACAGCTTTAATGTTACACAAGTCCTGGAATTGGACTTTATTTAGGATATTCCTTCCCTCTTCAGGATTCCTCACTTGTTCCCTAATTTATGGGCTTGTTTTCTGCAACAGGGATCTTGATAGGGCTTTTTTTCCTCATTTCTTCACTCGATGACCACATAATTATCTGCCTGTTTGGTTAAATTCCTGAATTTGGGATCAGATAAATTCCTTGCATATAAATGAGCATATCAAGTACACGGAACACATCAATTCCAAATCAGTGATTTGTCCTCTTGTATTACAGGCTGCTTTCTCCAAAGGCATCACTTTACATTTTGCACTTCACCAAGTGCAAGACTGAGCTTGCAGTTCTGGGCATTTCTGAAGCCTCCTGCTCTCCCTCAAATCCTGCAGGATTTGCTGAAACAATCCTTGTGGAGGACAACTGTGGTTGCCTAAGGAAATGCAGAATACAGAAGTTTACAGCTTATCAGCAAGTCCTGATTACAGTTTGTTCTTTATTGTCAAAAAGGGATGAGAGATTTCCTTGTCTCTCTCTGCTTCTGTTTTCTTTTTCAATTTTCCCCTTTTTTCTTTCTTTTCCATTTTTCTCCATTCTCTTTGTCATTTAAGCTTTCTGTAACTTCACCACTGTCATTCAAACTACTGGCAAAATGTCTCCAGAGAGTGTTCACATGTTCATAAAAAGCATATTTTAAATCCATATAACTCTTCTTGACCAGCGATCTCATTTCATATCGGGGAGAGAGAGAGAGAGAGAGAATTTCCCATTTACAAAACAAATGCTCCACATGTTTCTCTATTCCTTCAAAGCAGCCTTTCCATAATACATTTTTAGTGTTGGTGTTGTTGTAACGTGATTTTTCAGGCAGGAGTTTCCTTCCAGGTCCATAACACAGCCCACTAAATCTTGTGTGAGGCAATGCCGAGCGAGGAGAGCGAACAATGCGGGGCTGACAATTCTCAAAAGCAGGAGCACTTTTCTGCCAAAATAACCACTCACAGCTGCCTCCTCATTTCCTGGGGAAGTCGAGGTGTTCCCCTGGACCCACTTTGCAGCTCTGTGATCACGCCAGCGGTGCGGTGTGGCTCTGCAATCCGTGCAGATCAATCCAGCCTCGTTAGCATCGCCCCGGCCCCGCTCCTGCAGCCTGCTGCCAGCCTCATCTGCCAGGGTGGGCAGCTCTGGGGGGCTGCATGTGCCAGCAGCCACAGCTGCTCTCCCTCTGCTCCTTGCCCCAGCAGGGCACTCCTTCTCCAGGGCTGGTGCCTGCTCTCCAGGTGTTGGAATCCAGGACATTCCTCTGACTGCCCTGGATGGTTTGAGACCCTGGCAGGGGGCTCAGAGACCTTGGCACAGAGTCACAGACACCTGTGCCTTGGATTTTAACCCATGGAAACAATTACCAACTTTGTGTGAAGAGTTACAAGACACAAGAGTTTGAGTGGAATGATAGTGAATTTGTCACAGGGTGAAAATGTAGAATTTTGGAGGTTTTAGAATGGGGGTTCAAGAGGCAAGGTGGAGGAATCTGGGTGTGTCCTGTCCTTCTTCTCCTTCTTCTTGTCTTCCATCTTCTGCTGGGATGGTGGCACTTCTGGATTGGTTTAGAGTAGAGACAGACTGTCTAACATAAGTGATAGGTAATGGAAAATTATTGTAAATAAAGTACACATAGTTTTAGTATAAAAAACCAACACCACCCCGAGGGTGGTCAGTGTGCCACAACCCAACCTGCTGGACAGACCTCAGCAGGTCAGAGAAGGAATGTAACAGATAAGAGAAAATAAACAACCTTGAGAACCAGAGCTGAAGAATCTCGACTTCTTCTTTGAGCCCAAAGCTAAGAAAAAAGACTTTGTAATACCTTGAGAGCCTTTTCAACAACAACAAACCCGAGATCCAGGTGCATTCCTTCTCCAGGGCTGCTGCTGCTCTCCAGGTGCCCATGCCTGTCGCTGCTGAGATGGTCGCAACCCATAGAGGAACACCATGAACTTCAGAAGGCTTCTTTCTGTTTATTTGAATGGCATGCTGTCTTTTATACCTTTCTACAAAAGATATAAAAGTCAGTATGCTGTTTTATACCTATCCATTTGCTTTATACCTATCCATGCTTTATACCTATCCATTGGCTACAATAAATCAACATAAGGTTCATTGGTGTAGGGTGGTCTCCACCACTGTTTTCCACACACGTCCAACTGCAATGCACCCTCGTTTATCTCTCCTCCTCTGTTTCCATGTCAACAGCCGTGGTAGAACTCCTTTCAGGGGCAAAGACAACTCTTATCAGCATGTCTTCTTCAACTCTCTCTGGCTAACAGGCCAGCTGTCAGCCCCTTCCACACATGCCTTCCCAAATTCCAGCCCCGTTGGGACATGGGGACATTGGCCACCGGCTCTCCCCCTCCATGCTCCCTGCTCCTTCCCAAAGTGTTTGCCTTGCTGGTATCACACCACTCCTGATTGATAAGCTCCTCCCCACCTGAATTTCCAGCTTTATCCCTTTGCCCATACTCCAAAATTTACCCTGGAGCAGCCAATGGAATCTGCACTCTGCAGCCATGCTGGTTTTTGGTACCTTTGAGACACGCAAAGAGCTGCAGTCTGAATATTGCAACTTCCACATGATTCAGGCACTGAGGTGATGTCAGAGCTCAAATTAAACACTTCCATGCTGCCAGAACCTTCTCTTGGCTTTTTGTCTGGCCCAGGTCTCACCTTGCTGTACAGGGAGTTCACACCCATCATTATTCCATCTCCAGAAGAATCAGGCAGGATAAGCGTTCTCTTCTGTCCCTCTATTTGCTGCTTGGAGGTGACAAACCTGGGAAAGGTTTGGAAAGGTGATTGTGACATTTTTTGAAGTTTTTTTTTTTTCTCTCAGGAGTAGATTTACTAAACTAAATCCTTCATAGTTATCTCCTGCAAAGATTAAACTGTGGCAAAATTGAAAGTTCAGTCACTATGAGAAAAATGGTATAAATTGCTGCAAACATTGGTAAATAGAAATGCGCTCAAATCCAGAACAGAAACACAACAGTTTTCTAATAATTAATCACAGGAATAATTCATATGCATCCCCTTCTCTTCAGGACTTTAAATCAAATTTAAAACTATTTTTGTAAGAGGTTATGCTCAGGTTCACCAGGAGGTAATGCATGATGTAGAAATGGGTAAGACCTACAACTCAATGCTACAGAAAATCAGCCTGGAGATTTGCAAAAGGTAATTGTGCTAATACAAATATGTTCTCTGCACGTGAAAATATCTTACTCTTCAAAGCTATGCTGAGCTTCACACCACCAGCATGAGGGGTGGTTGATACACCCGGAATGTGATTTTCTTATATCTCAAGTAATATTTGGAGAAAAATATGTGGTTTGACTCAGAATGTTAGTCTGAATGAGTGATTTCAGTTATCAGTAATCATAATTTTGATGGAATATGAGTCATTTATCTAAAACTCACAGGAAAAAATAGATGAATAACTGGTTCATTGCATGTTTAGCTGGCTGAAAATAGAGCCAGAATTTACCAGAAATTGTTTCCCTCCTGAACAATGACTGAATCTGGTGACAGTGGGTCAAACCATCACAGAGCAGAAGAGAATTCAACCTGAGAATATTTCAGCTGAATTTGACTATTGTATTTTCTTCCCAGCTGCAAATCTTTTGCACACCCACAAATTTGGGGATGATTGCAACCACATTTCTCTTCCTCCAGCTGTAGAAAACCCTCAATGTAATTCATCCTCACTGGGTCCCAGAGTAGCTTCTCTGTTTTCTCATGCCTTGTGTGAAGCACAAACTTTTCAGTCTGAAAGGTGTAAATTTTGTATCAGACCAAAGTACAATTAAAAAAATATTTCTCTGTTTCAGTATCAAAACTGTGAAAACTTGTAATTAGTCAAAATCCAAACCGTTTGTATATTTTAGGGTATGTAGGGACTATAACCAAAACCTTTCTAAAAAAATGTGCAGACAAAAGCATTTTATTCAAGACTAGATTCTCCTTATACACTTCATAATTTCCCAGGAAAATATTTACTTAAAAACTCCCTGGGAAAATATATTTCACGGGGAAAAGGCTGCTGAATTTAAGTAGCATGGCAAAATACAATGTTTTGACTGGCTTTCTACAGTTATTTTTTCATAACTTTTAATAATGTGTTTCACTTCAGGTTTATTCAATAAACAGCTCAATCACTTGATACTGAAATCACTCTCAAAATTTATTTCCTTCTATCAGGCATATGAACCAGTTTGTTATTTATAGGGTGAATGTTATTATTGTAGGGTTTTCCATGGATGTTGACTGCCCACTACTGACTGATTGCCTGACCTTGGGAAAAACAAGATTACCACGACTCATTTTAAGAGAGTTTAAGAAGAAATTAATAGGCTTTATAGAGAAAAAGTGAGAAAACAAATCTAAATTAGTGGATTTCACTTGAGAACTCATTTCAGCCTACTTGATGGGGCTTGGAGGGTGGGGTTTGGTTTGCTTTGGTGTTTTTTAGAAGGGGTCAGAAGTATTTAAAAAATATGAAATTTGATTATTTCTCTCTGCTCATGTCAACGAATTCCCTCTGGTGAAAGATCTCTGGAGATCAGTGTCTGACTTGCAGCCCAGGGTCTTTCAGCACTCCCAAATTCTCTGGGTCCAAGCCAAGGTCAGACACTTCTCCTGCTGCCCAGGAGATGCTGCTCAGGATCTCCCTGGTGCAAATCTTTTCCCTCATCAGGAAGAATTCCCTTTTAGAGATCTTTCACTGGAGAATGCACCCAGCTGCTACCAGGAGATTTCCCTGGAAGAGTTCACATCACATAACAGCTCCAAGCCTTCATTTCAGCTCCAGCAGCCAAAGGCAAAAAAAAAAAAAGCAGAAGTTTGGTTTGTTTTTATCCAGGGAAAATCAGGACACGTCCCTGACATTGAGATGTCTGCCTGACATTCCAGAGAAATCCAGAAACTGTCACGTTTCCACTTGGAGCAAAAGCTTTGTCTTTGCATAACCACTCTTGGGTTGGAGGGGTTATTTCAGATCCCCAATTTTATTTTTAGGACCTGTAAAGTTCCACATGTCATAAGCTATAATCACTCCGAGTGTGCTTACAGTAAATTCATGCCGAAGAATGGATGCAATAAGGGAAACTGATCCCACAGAACCCAGGGGAAAAAAAAGAAAGAAATTACAAGAAAATTAAACAAAGACACTGTTAGAGAGAAAAAAATAAATTACAAAAGCCTTGTAGAATTATATTATCTTTCCTGCTGGAAATATCTCTGCTCGTGTCTAATCTTTTTCATAATAGTTTTGTATTGGTAGATCTCAATCATTTGTTAACACTCTGGTGCAATCAAATCCTTTTTTCCCCCCTCTGTTGTTCTGTGTTGAGAAATTCCAGTTCCTAGGAAATTTCTTCCTCTGGCAGCTAAATTTCAGCAGTGTTACATTTAATTTCATATATACTGGTTGAGCATGCTCTACTTATTTCTGTAGATCTTGAATTTGAACTGATGATGTTATCAAATTTGGTGTGTAAAAAGAAAAAAAAAAATTGTTTTGTTTTGGAAAGATCATTCATGAAAATGTTACATTAAAGAAGTTTTAAATCTGATCTTTGATAATCTTGAAATTTCTTCCAGCCTGTCTGTTCTGCTTTTATTGCACTCCAGCTTATATTTGCTCCAGCTAGTCTTATATCTTAATTCTCACAATTCTTCTATCAATTTCTAAATTATACCACCTGAAATTATTCATTTAAATGGTTCAAGCTGTAAATATTAGATTTGTCCTTAGAGGTTTCAGCTCCTGAAAAACACAACTGTTAGACCACAAAGTCCAGACTATATATATATATATATATATATATATATATATATATATATATATATATATAGTAAATAAACTCAAGCGATACAAGCAAATGCACAAATTCTTACCAAATTAACATCTGAATTAATGTAAGCAGAGTTTGTTAATAGGTTATAAAATTCCTTGAGGAAAAGATTGACATTTTTTTGGGCTAAGCATCCAAAGGTACAGAACCACAGTGAATTAGAAACACTGTGGTATTATTGTGTTAGAAACAGTTTATGTGTCCATTGTACAACTGTTTTGCAGTCTGAGTGATGCAGACTGATATATAAATATCAAGGAAATATTTATATTTCCTTGATATATAAACATCAAGGACAACTAAAACCAATCCTGATCTATAAAGCTGAACCCCATTTTAATCTTACCCCTGGACAGACACTGTTGGAATGTGTCACCAAAAATTCTTAAAATCACTGCAGTTCATCACTGGACTCTGTTTAATCTGGAATTCTAAAAATATACATAGATTTACCACATAAAAGGATTTTTTTTTATAACCATTTTAATTCTGTGCTATAGATCATTATTATAGAAGCAGGCTGCAGCTAATGATGTTGCAACTGCAGAAATATTCCAGATAAAGATCTGGAATATTTCCCTTTTCCCTGAGAAAAGGATGGAGCATCTTTCCATCAGTGTCATTGCAGTTACAGGTGTTTACAAGACATTGACTCATAAAATAAAATTTTGGTGTTAGAGAACAGGTAAACTTTTTTACAAAATTAAAAACTTTGACCTTTTCTGCTTAGGAAAATGACAGTTTCTGGCACTGGTGGAAATCTTTCAATCTTCTCTCATGCAAAGAGGAAAAGCATCCTGGAAAAAAAAATTATTCCCATTTGGGCAAGTTTGTCTTGTTAGTTCCAATTGCAGAGAGAAGCATGGTGCCTCATCTTTGGCTGTGCATGAGCATCATAAACTGCCTGAGGGACTGGCAGGAAGGGGCAGAAAAACAACAGCTACAGCCATTTTCACATCAGAGCACAGCTGTAAGGAGAGATAATAGTGGTGCCCTCCTTAGGCATAACATCCCTGTGTTTGGGGCACTTGGGAAAGGTTTTATTCCTCTCTCTGGGGAGAGCAGCTGCCCACAGATCAAGCCGCACATTATGTTGGGAAGGGGTCGTCTGCTCTTCCAAACTGGACATCTCCCTCTTGCAGGTGAACAACGTGCAAAAAGGAAACACAGAACAAGAGGAAATCAAGATTTGGGTCCTAAAGCTGAGGGCACTGAATGTGAGGGATGAAAAGGGAGCTTTTCTCTATTCTGTTCTTTCTGATTTCTCTCTAAGGAATGAGCAGTGAATTGGCTGAATCCCACTCTGGAAGCACATCCCCACTGCTCTGACACAGGACACATCCAGTATCCCAAACCCAACATCTAATGTTTGTCTGTCTGCCTTGCAGGAAGTCAAAATTCTTTATCAATAGCATCAAGCTTATTAAATTCCTTATTAAAATAAAATTTTCATTGAAAGCACACCCAGTCTGTCAATGCTGGCAGTTAGTTTTTTAAATTGAAACCGAGAAATCTCAAGATAAAACTATACAGTTATTTTATATATCAGCCAGGCAGCCCCTTCCTTAGCAGAAAGTGCTGAATCCATACCCAGAACACTTCACTTCAGGAAACACTTTGGGATTTTGGAGCCAGAAAAGCCAGAAATCATGTTCATCCTGGGTGGATCCTGTGGTCCACCAAGTCCCACCACACTGCACCCCTTTCCCTCAGCCCAGGGCCTTCACACCCACTCCTGGTGGTGTCAGATTTCCAGAAAGACAATTTTTCCCAGAAGTTCTTGCAGGTGAAGTGCCCTTGTTGAGCAGCGCTGTCAGGAAATTCTGAGGCACTCATAAAATTGCACTTTACAGGCAGGATGGGGACTCCCTCAGTCACTAATTACACACCTTGGATAACTGGTCCCATTTCAAGACTCCCTGTGGAAATTCTTGAGGTACTTTTATTTTTTCCCAACAGCTACAACGTTTTTCATTAATCATTTGTATGCATTTGGCATCCACACCAAGATGACTCTGTCAAACAAAATAGGAACCATTTATGCCCTGGATTTCCTCAGTTCCGTATTTAATTGTTGGTCGTGTTTCCTCTCATGCAACTGCTGTTGGTTTTCAGAGCGAAGCTGGTTTCTGCACTTTGCATTGAGTAAACACAAGCCTGTCTGCTGGTTCAAAAATCCTGGAGATTTATTAAAAAATAAATTAATTAATTAAAAACCCCACCAAGTTTGACTTCATTTTTTTTAATAAAACTCAGTTTCTTCTGATCTTCATATGATAATAAACTTTCCTAATATTTTCCATTGAAGATTAATACACTTCTCTAGAAAGTTATATCTAATTTATGTGACTTTAAGGGTCATGCTTTAATAACAATGATGAAACACGATTATTACTTCCTAATGCTGAAATTACAGTTTTTACATTGTAAATTTTTCCTGCTATGCGCCCTGTGGCACTAACATTTTTATCACTCCATGTGTTTCTAGTTTTAAAACCTTTACCCCTGCTGTTTGAAAAATATTTCTCATTTTCGTCCCCTATGGAGTACAGAAATCCCTAAAGGCAAACCATTAGTGATCTTTCTGCCTTTTCCCAAACACTTATTATGATCACCAGTGTTGCTTCCACTGCCTCATTGGCTTTTGGTAAAGTATGCAAATGAGATGTTCAAAATACACACTTTTTGCAACTGTGCAAGTTCATACTGATTTATAAAATGGGAAGGCTATTAAAGTGACTGAAAATGTCAGCAAGATTTATGCATGGGTGACAAATTGTATTGGAAATGCTCATTTTTAACGTGCTGGCCTGGGTTCCTTCTCTTTTTTAAAAAGTATTGGATGCGATACACTTGCTTTAAGGCCATTTGCCCCTCCCATCTCCCCATTTGTTTTAAATAGACTCTGACAGTGGCTTTTTGACCAGGAAAATAAACAAAACTCTTCACATCGATTGTTTTGATCATGGAAAGCAGAAATCATTTCTCTTTTTGCTTGTGTTTATCCATGAAAATATTTAGGAAAACGCTTTCACCCCTCCTTTGGGATGAAACACTCATGGCCCAGACAGATCCTTCCAGGGAAAAATACCATATGCAAATACCATAAAGACCATTAAAAAAATCAACAAGTGCCATCTACAAATAGAACAGCTACTAAATTTGCCAAACATGGATAAGGCAGACATGGAACTATAAGAAAACCAGCAAAGAACCCCAGTGCTACAATTGCAGGATAAAAAGAAATATGTTATAAATCAATGAAAACACTGCAGAGCATTTCACAATAGCAAGGAAATGATGGAGGAATTTATGAGGGTTCATTTCAATTTCGGCACAGAAAGCAAAAGGAACCTTGTCCCTGATGTTAAAGAGAAAAGGTTTAGGCCCATAATCACACATCGTATTATCAAATATGAACAGTCAGAAATGGCATAAAGAAAGAAAATCAACAACCTATTGAATGTCTTGAAACACCCATACATAATCTCAGAGGTATAATGAGAAATCCTGCTCTGATACCAACATATTTATAACTTCTGTCAACATGAACCACATTATGTGAGGGTTTAAACACTTTAAAGCATAGCATGTGCTAACAACACCAATATTAAGGGAGAGAAGCTGTGCTTTTGTGGTTATTTTCTTCTGTTCCTGTGCACTGGGTTTGGTGCAAATCCCACTCCTGTGAAAGCTCAGACCAGGGTTTATTCAGAAATCCCAGTGCGCAGGGTTTGAGCCACCCAACCCCGTGCTCAAGGTGTTTAAGAGCCTCCTGCCAACAGACACCAGAGTTTCAACAGCATTTAGGGGCACATAAATGCAAGCAGAGCTTTTAATGAGCTGTTCCTCACTTGTTTTTGTTTTTAGAGCTGTACAGGAGTGAACACACCCCCAGAGTTCAGGGCTGTGATCATTTGGGTACCCACAGCCACCACAGACGCAGTCTCCCTCTTCCCAAACTCAAAATGTTTTAAAAGTTATTCTGCAATCCTCTGCATTGAAAAATTCAATACTGAGAACTTAATTCTACTTTTTATATTCAGATCAGTCAGTACCAGTACCATTATTGCTCTGATTTTCCTAATTAGTTCATTAAGTTGCATAATAATTGGTTTACTGCCACCCACTTTTTATGATGCTAGAACTGTGAAAATAAAATTGATTTAGGGCCTTATTCTGATCTATTATGCTTATTCACTCCCATATCCTGGTGCTTGCTGCAGGTTTTTTTCCCCCTTCATCTCTCAAAGTCTGCATATTTTTCCCTGGTTTCACTTAAAATGCAGCCCATATTCCAGTTTTATATAGGTGGGTTTCAGATGTGCATTTGACAAGTATAAACAAATAACCAAAGCATTTCCAATGGAAAACATCTGTCTCTCACCTTAGGAGGTCAAGATAAAACTCAGTGTGTGACATGCAACGTATGAATTTGAATTTATTTCCATTGTGCTAATGACATATATCAATGCCTTGACAGAAGTAGCTGGCATATTATATTAATGGGGCTCTGTCCTAAAAGTGACACTGGAATATCCAGACAAAAGCAGGAAATGGATGGGAAGAGAGCAACTCTGTTTTGCTAGAGTGAGTAGTGGTTCTGTGTGTGAAACCCTGTCCTCCTACTACACAACCACGTAGTTGTAAAAATGCCCATTCAATGCAGATGCCTGGTGCAATAGGAGAGAGAGAGAGAGAGAGAGAGAGAATTCAGGCTTGGATTTGGGAAAAAATTGACATGATCCAAGATTTCCCCAGAGCTGGATTTATATGGATGGCTGGAAGAACACTCATTTCTTTCTGGTCCATGATAAATCCATACCCATGTCCTTGTGCTGGGCAGTCGCAGCCAGACAAGAGAGCCATGCAAAGGGTACAGGAGATGTGCTCAGATAAAACTTAAAATTAGTTGTGGACGTCAGGATTGGAATGGAATGGGAGAGAAGAGGAAAAGCAGAGCAGTCAACAGGTGAAATAAATTGCTCTTCCATCATTTCTGTTGTTTCCGCAAGAGTAGAAATGCAACAAGGAATGCTTCATCTCTTCATCCATAGAGCGCCAGAGTGGTTTGGGTTGGAAAGAACATTAAGGTTCATCTCATTCTACCCCCTGCCATGGCAGGGACACCTTCCACTATCCCAGGCTGCTCCAAGCCCTGTCCAGCCTGGCCTGGAACACTTCCAGGGATCCAGGGGCACCCACAGCTTCTCTGGGCACCCTGTGCCATGGCCTGCCCACCCTCACAGTAAAAAAATCCACTGAGTGGAAAATACACAGCAACAGTAAAAAAAAAAAAAAAAAAAGAAAAGAGAAAGAGAAAGAATGAAAAAATTTATATATTTGCTTAGTGCCTGCACATTGGAGACACTTGTGCACACTCCCAAAACCAAAGTTTCCAAAAAAACCTCCTCCCATCTCCTCCTGTGGAGAAAACCATCAAGTTCCACACCTTTCAGCTCCCAGTGGCCCAATCCATCAGCCCAGCCCCAAGCTGTAGTGGTAGGATGAATAAAACAGAATTGGAAAGCAGCTACCAGAGGTTTTCATGAGGTTTTTGCTGCTCTTGGCCTGCTTTTGTATTTTTGGCTGTCGGCTTTGCAGCTTTTGGAAACGTGAACCTGATTTTCCCTCCAACAGCAGCGAGGAAGGGAAATCAGGTTCACGCAGTGGCTGAGTGCACCCCTGTGCATGTGCTTCAAAAGTTAAAAGTTTATTGAGATTGCAAACAGTTTAAATGTTATTGGGGATGCAATATGGTGCATTATACTCCCGTGCTGACCAGATGGCTGCCTTAAACAAACGCCACCAACGCTTCCAAGGGAAGCGACACCGGTTTGGAGGTGGCCGAGCCCTCCCTGCCAGAAATGCCATTTTCCTCACAGGTTCCAATCCACAATCACTGCATTAACTGCTCTGGAACATGGAATCCCAAAACCTTTCTGCCAACTGACTGCTGTCCACCCACCCTCAAAATTTCTCTGAGGCAACAAAGCACTGGTTTCACCAGGAATTTTGGTAAAAGCTCTTGTGGAGACACAGTTGGCTCATTTTGGCAGGAACCAGTTCTTAAAGCATCTCAGTGAGGATGACTTCAGACCATACTTTGAGAACACTTAATTGGTATTAAAAAGAGGTTAAAATTAGAGGTTTAGATTAACAGGAAAGAAAGAAACCTGTGAAGATGAACAGGCCCTAGTGCAGGGTGCCCAGAGCAGCTGTGGCTGCCCCTGGATCCCTGGAAGTGTCCGAGTCCAGGTTGGACACTGGGGCTTGGAGCACCCTGGGATGGTGGAAGGTGTCCCTGCCTGTGAAACTCATGAACTTTAAGGTCCCTTCAACCCCAAACTCTTCTAGGATTTTATGAACCACCATCAAACCCATTTTATACACTCATGACAAGCCTGAAGCACAATTTTTAAGGGAAAGATTCATCTAGTAACTCTGTGCTGCAGACCAAGTTCTGGAACTTCTCTCCAGGCTGAGGGAATACTCATCTTACTATACAGACACTACTGTTTTCCAGAAAAAGGCTGTGGAAGCAAGCACCAGTTCTCACCATTCCACTTCCCTTAATCCATTTTCCCTGTTCTCCCAGAACATGACCTCATTTGATGAGTGTTTTGTCTCGGTATAAATATTTTCTAACACTGCAATAAAGAATCCATTATAAAAGTGATTGAGATGTTTCGGGTAGTTTTTGCTAAAAAGAGATGATTTGCACTTTTTTTTTTCAACTGTACACTTGAAGGGAACTGATGTGAAGTTAGTGCTATAATAAAAATGTAAATAAAATTCATTATAGTTCATAGATTTCCTGATACCATCTTTATTGACTCAATATTACTGAAATACGTAAAAATAAATATATAAAATTATTTTGAGAGTTCATCAGAACACCTTATTTTATCATCATAAAATAATAATGGAAAATCCCTCCAGAAAAAAAAAAAAAAAGATGACATTTACAATACATGAATTTTCTTATGTTTTCCACAAGTTACATAAAATTAAATGTATATAATTAATGTTCCACTGTTTATGAGCAGCACTGCTTTGCTCTTGCTGCATACAATGTCTCAAAGCCAAGACATGAAATAGACCCATTGGAGCCAATTTCCCTGCAGGATCACAACATTTTTTTATGGTTTCTTGTAACCATCTAAATCTCAGCACTCGAACGGTGTTTGTCAATGAATCTTTTAGCTTAATTACAAGATGTCACACGTGCTCTGTGACCTGTGTTTGAGGTCAAGGAACATTTATATCTCACTGGAGCAAATGGAGCTGTTAGCACTGAAATGCAGCATTCCTTGTGCTCCAACTGGAGCTGACAGACGTCAGGGATCGTTTGGAATCCTCGTTACAAATTGTAATTTACTCCTGGGGTGTAAGTCAGAACACATAAGCGTGTCTCAGATTTAGGGATTGGGATTTTTTTTTTGTCCTCACATCTGTGGGATCACAGAAAAATTTAGGAGGACTCAGCCATGACCCCCTGCCCAAGCAGGGTCAGCTCTGTGGCCTAACCCTGTTGCTGAGTACTTGATCCACTCTTGCCCTGCAAACTTCCAGGGGTGGAAATGGCTACTCTGGGAAAATTCCTGCCCTGCTTGATACCCTCATGAGGAAAAAGTTCTCCTGTGCAGTGTGAAGCTCCAGCTTTCCAAGTAGTGCTGGTTGTCCCTCATCCCCCTGCCCCACACAAAGTTCTGAGCAAAGGGAGGTGGTCACAGGTCACATCCCTGCTGCTCCAACTGCCCAGGATCACAGGGGAGAGGAACTGAATGGTTTAGGTTGGAAGGGACCTTAAAACTCATCTCTTCCCACAGGCAGGGACACCTCCCACTGTCTCAGGCTGCTCCAAGCCCCATCCAGCCTGGTCTTGGACACTTCCAGGGATCCAAGGGCAGCCACAGTTTCTCTGGACAACTGGGCCTCACCACCCTCATAATAAATGAAGATGCAGCAAGTTCTGCAAACACGTTGAGAGTTCCCCCTGTGGCCTCCCCAGGTCATTGATAAAGATGTTATCACCAAAAAAGGCCTCAGAGAGCCCTGCAGGTTCCATCACTTCTCACAGACATCCTGGGCTTACAGCTCCATCCTCCCATGAACTGCTGCCCTCTCTGAGCCTGCTCATCCAGCCTGGTTTGGGTGGGTTGGGTTGGTTTGGTCCCAGCTCCAGCTGAAAACGCACCAACTCCTTCCTAGTCGGTATTTGTTGAATACTGACCCACACAGTCAACTCTGATAGGATAACAAATTTTAGGAAATTTCAGTGAGAAATTAAACTTTTGACTTTTCTGTCTTCATAAATAGAATAAGAAGCTTCTACTGCCTGGATAAGTTTAAGGCTCTGACTACAAACATTGTAAACTCCAGCAGTCATTCCATGGGTTACATCATATGGGAAAAGCGTGGTCTTGCGAGCACCAGCTCAGCACAGGTTTGGAAACTGGGGAATTCTGTTTTTAACATGAATTAGTCATTGTGGGATCAGCTGAGGAACTCATCTCTGACCAGGCTCTGAGAACATAATCATGGAATTATTTAGGTTGAAAAAGCCCTCCAAGACCATGGAGTCCAAGCTGTGCCCAATCCCCACCTTGTCCCTAGCCCAGAGCACTGAGCCATGCTCAAGGATTCCTTAGGCATCTCCAGGACGGGAACTCCAAACCTCCCTGGGCAGCCCCTGCCAATGCTCGGCCTCTCCCTCATTAACACAGGCTCTGATTGAGAACAAAGTGACATTTCCAGGTAGCCTGGGCTTGGCCACCACCCCTGTCCATGGTCACATCCCTGCTGCACAGCCTCTGCTTCCCTCCACACCACAAAACAAGCCACCAAAAGTCACCACTCTGGATTGGCAGCCAAGAATCGGAATAATTTTCTTCAGAATTATCCCAAATAAGCTCCAAAAGTCAAGAACAACATTCTCCCCGTTGCTAAAACCTCAGTACAGCTGTAACATTTAACCCAGCCCTGTAATTAGCTCTGGGTACAACTGAAAGAGTCTGACACCAAATCCAGGAAAAAAAACATTTTGCTTTTCTACAATGCATAAACAGGCATCTTTCTCTGTGCATTCCTCACTGGATCTTCAAGCCTCTGCCAACTTGATTACACAATTCTTAACTAAATATTTGCCAATTGCAGCTGCGATACTAAGTGGTGCTGCTTGAAAATTCCTTTAGCAAAAAGAAGAAAAACATCATTACAGCACTTTTATTTTTAGTGGCTTTTCTTTTCATGAAAAAAAAAATCCCTTTAAGTGTATTAGATAGCATGCTGTAATGAATTAGAACTTAAAAAATATATATCTACCAATAATTTTATATTTATTGCACTTAATTTAACAAATTATCGCACAAACTACATAGGCAGCAGTTTTGCTGTGAAATTATTATACTTAAATGAACTTTTGACAATGTATTAATTACAAGGACATGACCACATTTATTCTGCTGATCCGGTAATTACATGCATTAAAGAAATATTTATTCAGAAACCATGTTGTGTACTTCAAAACAGGCTTTTATTGCCAGGCTACATTTCTTGTATACAAACTGCCTTCTTGCCATTTATGAGCCCTTTTCGAACTTTTACAGAGGGCCAGAAACACTGAGTAAACTCTGGGCTGAAACTTTCCCTGCACATTTGAAAGGACCAGAACTCTCCATCAGACACAGACCTCAGGCTGGATAGAGAGGTTGGGGCAAATCTGCACAGATTTTGTCCTGCCTGGCTTCATTGTGCTGTTTTATGGGGAGAAGAGAAGAAAAATGCTCAATAATCTGCATGTGAGTTGGCACAAATTAATTTTTGTTTCCTAGATATGAAGCTCATGCAACCCAGCACAGCTGTCATTGTGAGCCTAAAAGTGAACAATATTTTCCTTGCTGGATGTGGGGATATCCCTGGTAATAAAGAGTTCTGTCATCATCACATTCCTGAGCCCTCGATAAGCACAGGTGAAAGGGAAAAGCCAAACTGACCCCCAGATTTTGTTTGCAGTTTGTGGTGCAGCCCTTTGAGTTTCACTCAACATCAAAACCTGTGAATGACTAAAATAAGAAAACCAAAAACTGAACACCAAAGGTCTTATCTCCAAAACTGAATCCAATTTTCCTTCTTAGCCAGTGCACATAAGTAGTCAAATTTTAAATTATTTTTATTAACTTTTAAGGCTATCCAGTTCTGTTGTATCTGACAGCCAGTGCAATAATTTGAAATGTTCTCACTTGCATTACCATCTTTCCATTAAGAAGCAGAGAACGTCTTCCCAAAAGGAGGATGTTTGTCTAAATAAAACCAACACATTTCTGTCCTTTTCTCTCAATGGATGTTTTATAATGCCAGGAAACATTTATGGAGTCGTCAAGTAATGAGTTGCTCTTGAGTGTGAGTAACAGCCAAAGGTTAGAATCACCTGATAGAAACCTCTGCACATTAAAACAATCTAATTTTGCTCTATAGTTGTTGTTAATTCTTATTCTATAAGCCAGGATCGTTTTTACCATGTCATTGCTTTCATTTTTAATGGAAACTTACAGTGCATGTGAGAAAAGGGAGAACTTTGGAATTTTGAATGAACAGCCTTAATTTTCATAACCACCCTAGCCAAAAGAAACAGTTTGTCACAAAGGAAGGGATGTAACCCATTATAATTTGTCTCCCACTATGAAATAACAAAGCAAAGCACTAAGGGCAACAGGCACAGCAGCTCAAACATTTTTAAATGTGGGTTTAAATTAATTCATGGTCTAAATCACTAAATCAATTCATAGGGACCTTTCCTACCCACATGAAAAGATTTACTCTTGCAAATTGGAAGTGCCCAAGGAAAACTGGATGTGACCAAGGTGGGGTTTGGTCACAGGTTGGACTCAATGACCTTGGAGGGCTTTTCCAGCCTCAATGATTTAGTGATTCTGAGACAAGTTTGTACCACTTTTCCCCAGTTTTTAGATATTTAGAGCGGCTGCCGTGTACCTGGAATGTCTGATATCTAAGGATGAGGTCAATCCTTGTTCCTCATCACTTTCCAAGAACAACTGCCATGACTGACAAACTGGACACAATTTTTTTTTAATCTTGAGAGGAACTAATCAAGTCAAACAGGCCCATGTTTGGTTTAAGAAAAAGCCCAGCCTCTCGGACAGGAAAACAAAGTCATGGTGTGATTTCAGACCTTTCCACTGCTGTAACAAACAGCAATTTTGGGTATAGGATAACTGCAGCAAGGTGGAAGCTGTGAAAGGTTATGCAAATGCAGGGAATTAGAATTCTATCTCAATGTCATTACATGTGTCTACTTAGATGCACATTTTCTGCTATGTTTAAGTTAAACAAAACACTAAATGACTGTGTAGTATGACATCTCATTAATATGTTTCTATTCACATCTGTGCCTTTAGTATTAAAAAAAATAGGCTGTTCCAGTGATAAGAGATTAAGTCCTTTAATTAGAAACAAATGACAAATCACTGTTAACCCCATGTGATGCTTTCTCAAACTTCCATCAAATATTCCCCTTAAAACATTATTAAGCACAAGTTCAGCAGATCTACTTCCTAGAAAGTGCTATTTAACAAAACCCAGGCAGGATGTTAATACTGAGGCTGAATTACAGGTTGCCAGAGCATTTCCTGCAAGGGGATTGACAGGGGATCATTTTGTTATGGGGCCACCTCCAGCGTGTTGTGACAACCAGTCATTACACCTCTGAGCACAGCACTCAGCTGTAGGTTTCTACAGGATGCAAATAGCTCCAAATGGGTTCAATTTAGAGACAGCAGATAATGTATCATTCACTTCTTTAAGGTAGAAGCTTTTAATTTTCAAGGAAAAAGAAAGAGGAGTACATTTCAGTCTCTGGGAATAAAGATCAGCTCTAACAAAGCCCGCCAGAAACAAAAAAAAAAAAAAAATAAATTTAGAGTAGCAATAACTATTATAAAAATAAAAAGCTTAACTTGCTTTTCCCACTTGTCTCGGAGCCCCACAGGCTGTGTTAGCCCAGCATCCCTATTTACTTAGGATGCCACACAACTGCTCATTCCAAATCTGTGCTTTGCAACTGGTGACAAATACTGGGGAGTAAGATTTCCTATTTGCATAGCAACCCTTTCATCTCGAGTAGTCCCTACAGATTTTTGCCAAGTACCCACACAGAAGATCAAAATGGAGAGCAATAATTATTGACGACAACTAATTCACGGTACAGGCACGGCAAGAGTTGAAAAAATCAGATTTACCAAAACAACAGCAAAATAAAGATACAGAAGGTCTCAACCTGCTCAGAAATGGCCATTTTCAAGAAAGAATTTGCTACTTCAAAACACAAACATAGCCCCAGGTATTGCAACATTACACGTTTTTGGAAGTGCTGACTGTGTTGGAAACAAAGACAAAACTCCAGGTATGTAAAAAGCAACAGGTTCACAAAGGTTTTTATGAATCTTATGGATTTCTGTCATCTTATTCTTGCCTTGGAAGCTCTAAACACAAAATTTAAACAGTGCTATAATTTCTCAAAGTCCACTTTTTTAGGGTAAGACATCTTATACATATAATATATATAATAACAGAACAGGTTACTTTGTTTAATGCTGATTTTTTAAAAATTTAAATATGGATACCAACATAAAGAGAGGTCAGTGGCAAATAAAATCCATTTTCTACAACTATGTGTCCATCACAGCCTTTAGCCACTACTCCATACAACTTCAAGGATTTCTCTGTGTGTTATTTAGGTTTGGTTTGAAGGTTTTTTTCTCATCCACAACACTGTGAGTTAACAGAAATGAAAGTCAACATCTGACCAAGCCAGACAGAAAATATTTGTGCACTAAAAAAACGGTCCAATATGCAAATATGGGTTTTCTTCTGCAATCTTACTGTAAATGCAATGCAAAAGGGAGGTAACTTGCTAATATATCATATTATGTGATATATTTGAGAGCTGGAAATTTGGTATCGAGTGTATTTTTCTTTGTCTTCAAAGTAAAGGAAGGAATATGCAAATCAAAAGCCAGAGCGAATTAAAGGTACTTTGTAATTGACATTTTAATTATCTTGTTTGGATATTATTCATTTTATTTATTCTCCTAAATGCAAACAATTCTGGACCACTGTATAAATATTATCTCCGCTGGAAGCCGTCAGTACCTCTAATAAAAACGTACACTTGCTTGGCTACCAAATCCAATTAAACTTATTCTAAACATACTGTGCTCATTGTAACAATGTATTCCTGAATAACACACAAAAGACTTTGGAAAGAGGGGACAGTTTAAACCAGGCCAGTGAAAAGACATAATTAGAGCTGTGTGGGCTTGGCAAAACCATCGCGACAAACGAGCCCGAGGTTACTTTTGCCAAAGCCCTCCAGGCTCACTGAGGTTTCATTACAGTGAGGAGAGCTTAATTCTGGTAAGTATCAGATATAATAGGATGTAATCAAATATAAAATAACAATAATTAAAAAAAAAATACCAATGGGAAAGAAGAAACTGAGCCCTCCTCAATGAGAGTTGAAATACAGGCGTGTGTATTCGCTCGCTTTGTTACAAGTGGATTCAGCCAGTGCAGGTTTGTTTGGGAAGAAAACCTGAAGATGAATTGGTAGGATTAACACAAGCAATTTATTTTCTGGAAGCTCTTTGTCTGAGCTTGGGTTTTGCCCACAAACCTCACAGGGATTTCTGTATCTGCTGATTACCAAACGCACGCTCAGGACTCGCTCGCAGGGCAGCCCAAGTTACTGAGGGTGGTTTCATCTTCGAGGGGGGTGAACTGCTCTAAAAAGGGGCATGTAAACAACTCTTCCAGCTTTGATTACCCTTGGACAAGAGACCAGAGAGTGTTTTTGAAGTGTTTCAAAAGATTTAGAGCTTCAGAGGGAAGTGAGAAGCTTTCGGTGACCTTCCTGTCCTCCACCGAGCAGGAGCACTCCCACCTGTGTGCAAGCAACGTCCCCAACACCGAGCAACAAAATCCTGGAAACTGGATTGTCCTTGTGGAAACTGAAATCTTTCAGTTCAATCTGCTAAAATTAGGCTGGAAACCTGATATTCTGAGCATGAGACAGGAGCTGGAAAGGTGGAATGTTCTCTCACACCCCCTCGTTTCGGTGGGTGCTGTGTGAAGGCCATTAAGGGAGCATGGGGAGCATCACACCCCTTCCATTTGGATGCCAGAATATAGACCTGGGAACTTCAATTTAGCTCAGTTTTGGCTTAGGCTTCATTTGGGAGTGAAAGAGCTAAACCAGTTGTTAAACCACAACCACACAAACCAGTAAATTGGGGAGGTTAAAAGGAAAAAAAGAAAATAAAAAAAAATAGAACCCTGTGTGATGCTATTGCAGGGACCAGGAAATCAGGAATCAGTGGGTTTCTAGCAATTTCCTTGATTCATTCCACATCTCCTCACTGGAGGGAGGATCAAGCGGCCACTGGTGTGAAGGTGTGACCAGTGCTAGCCCATAGACCTGACGCCTCTCTGACACACTGCATGGAAATTTGGTGGGGACAAATGTCCCAGGTACCTCCATCCTCCCAAAAACCACCAGGACAAGCAGGTCTGAAGCCATGCCAGCATCAACTTCTGCCCAAAATATGATCCTTATACACATTCCTGTGGGACAGAGGAATTGCTCCCAACCCTTGAGAGCCCACAGGGTATTCTGTCATCAGGGACATGTCAGAAAGGCACTCTGTGATCACAGCAATCACTGTGAACAGCCATAATAATAAATTAATAAATTTAATAATAATAATAATAATAATAATGTTATAATTGTTATATTTTCATCTTCAAAGCACTTTTAAAACATCTGCTAACAGCTTCCCCAGCTGCTGGTTAAGGAAGACAATAATTATAGCCCTGCTGACACTGGGGGTGGCAGGGATTCCTGGGGGGACAACGATGCCATTCCAGTCACACCCAGGCCTCACGGCTGCCATGTGACATTTCCACTGCCAGGTTCCAAGGAAACACGTGGTTCTTCCCATCATACCAAGAAGAAGTGCAGGAACCAACATTTTGGTGCTCTCAGACCTCCCTCCTCCTCCATCCCAGTAGGAAACACTGCACTGGGAAATTTGTCATAATTTTGAGGGAACAGAGGAGAATTCAAGAATGGATTTTTGGATTTTTCATGTATTTTTTCTTTAAATTTGAATTAGGATCTGCAATATGCCAGGACTTTTTTTCCCATGCACCTAGGACCCAGGGAGATTGTTGAATTGAAGTCAGATGCATGAACTACCCCTCACCACCTCTTTACCTCTCATCTATGAGCTCATGGATGGGAAATTTGCAAATTACAGCCATGACCTGCCTGCGAGTGCATTTTAAATTTTATTATAGCAGCTCCATGCAACCCTAGCCTTTAAAGTTAATTAATAGTTTAGGGTTTACAAACTCCTTTACTTGCCCATCTCAAAACCAGACATTTATTTTTAGGGAAACCAGCGCCACTGAAAATCTGGACAACCCCTCCACCTGCAAGGAGTGCATGGATGTCTCTCAAGCATTCTGTGCCAAGGGAAGGCCCACAAATTGTTGTGAGACCACACATTTGTGTACAGAAATGTTAATTTTAGTTCTAAACACTGTTTTTTTGGACTTAAACCTCTTGAATTCAGATGAAATATCTCCCTGTAAGCCAAGTCTCCAACAGGTAGATTGCTCCCCAGCCATCACCTTCCCCAGCCCTGATGTGGCTCCACCACCTCTCCTCGCACTTCAGTTCCCATCCTGGCACATAAAATAACCTGATTTTTAGAAAAAACAATTATTTAATTACTACTAATAAATAAAATTGTTCAAATAACTCAGGTTCTGGAGAGGCTTTGCTTTTGTAGGAGGTTGTAGTCCAAACCCAGAGCCTGATAAGAACCTGAAATCCCAGGGTAGAAACTCTATTTAACCCTCAGTTCAACTTCTAATGAAAGGAAACATAGAAATGTAGCTATAATTCAAGATATCGTATGGAAGTCTGTTCAAAGTTTTTTCAAAAATATAAATTACAAGAGATTATTGATTTTTAAAAAGCTTACTTCAACAATCAGCTTTCTATCTCATTCTATTCCACTCTCTCTCGTTTATTCATTTCCTTATGTAAAAGAATTTAACCAAAGGAAACTAGCATTTTAATTCAATTTCTCCTATAAAATATATAATTTTATTTTGTCATAATGGCTGCTTTTATTTCCAGAGTCAGATTTTATTTAAATTTCAGTCCATTAGGAACAAAACTTGCCATTTTCTGATAAACAAAATCAGCAGGGAAGCCTCTTCAAACTAGGAATGTATTTTCTATCAACCTTTGTTCTAGCTGGTCTAAATGACAGGTATATTCCACTTTTCCTGCATTTAGTTTTAAAGATTCTATGGGGAGAAGGGTGAATAAAGAGAGTGACATTTTTAACAACAAAACTAGCAATCAGAAAAGCAGCCCAATGACAGGCATGTGGAAGAAATGGGGGGGAAAAAAAGAAAAATAAAAAAATATCTGATCCATTGCTTCGGACCACCAAAGAGGACTAATATGAGTCATTAACAGAAAACCGTTAATTTTCCTCCCTGTGACTGTTGTTTGTAGAAGTGTTCCAACCTTTGAGGTTCAGTCATTTAACTGTTTCTTGGAAGGCTGGAAAAGAGACACCAAGGAATTCTTTAAAAGGAAAAGAAGGCAAAAAACCTCTAAAAATAAATGTAGATGTAGAACTGGCTAAAAAAATACAGATTGTTGCTTAAAGCTGTTCTTAGCTCAGCCAAAATTCCAAGGGGAGATGAGAGCATTCCCGACATTCTGCCATGTTGGGTTTGAGTCATGCCACCATGGCCCAAGCCATCTCACTTCCCTCTGAAGCTCTAAATTCTGAGGGGAAATCCAGCCAGGGATTGGACCAGTGATCTAAATTTCTCCCAAAGGGTGGAAATTTAGATCCCTGGCCCAATCCCTGGCTGGTTTTCCCTCAGAATTAATCCCCTACCAGTTCAGTGCTTGGCTCGGAAGGAGGTGACAATCTTGAGGGCAGAGCGAGAAGCCACCATCAACACACGTGGAACTGCCTCTCCAACCAGAGCTCTGAAGTCAACATCAGAATGTTTGTTGGGTCCATGGCATTCCTCAGCCAAGCCTGGAGTCACACAACTGCTTTTGAGGACTTTTAAAAATTGTTTTCCTCATGTGACCGTGTTCACAGGGGTCTTAGGATGAGGGAAGAGACGAGGATCTGACTCCATGTTTCAGAAGGCTGATTGATTATTTTATGATATATATTTTATTAAAACTATACTAAAAGAACAGGAGAAAGGATTTCATCAGAAGGCTGGCTAAGAATAGAAAAGGAAAGAATGAATAACAAAGGTTTGTGGCTTGGACTCTCTGTCCAAGCCAGCTGACTGTGATTGGCCATTAATTAGAAGCAACTAACATGGGTCAATCAAAGATCTACTTGTTGTATTCCACAGCAGCAGATAACCAATGTTTACATTTTGTTCCTGAGGCCTCTCAGCTTCTCAGGAGGAAAAATCCTAACAAAAGGATTTTTCGTAAAAGATGTCTGTGACATCCTCACAACACAGCACAGAGTGACCCTCTGGCCACCAGAAAACAGCGAACACCGCGGATGGAAGAGTGGCACCAGCGCTTTAATGCCAAAATGGGGCTTGGAAGGTTCTTCCAAGGCCTTTGCTGAAGAGAAATGCCACAATCCCATGCAGGGAATGGCTGGATGCTGTGACCCAAGGTCCAGCATTCCTGTTCCACTGTGGGAAGGCAGTTTGGAGCAGTGACTCAACAGACACTGGATGGTTCCAGAGCAAAGCCTGGGCAAAGGAACTGCAGGAAACGAGGCTGTTTCCAGCAGGAATCCCCACTCTGGCCTAAGGACTGCAGTTCTAAAGTCCTCAACCCGGTGTTGGGGAAGAAAATAACTTATTCCCATTCTGAGCAGATCTGGGAAGTTGAGTGTTGCAGGCAGGACCTTCTCACTGCAAACCAGAGGCAGCAGCACACAGCCTTAGAATCATTTAGGTTGGAAAAGACCTCTCAGATCATTGAACCCAACCATGATTTCCCAGAATTTTTAAGGCTGGAAAGCACCTCTAAAATCATAGAGTTTAACCATGATTTGGAAGTGGTGAACTGCTGCAGGAGCCAAGGAGAGCAGGAATTAGCAGGTATTTTGCTAACCTAAAATGTTTCCAGACCTCCAAGCAGTGTTTCTCCTGGGAAATATTAACAAGCAAAATTACAGATTGAGCCTGTGGCCTCTAAACCAGTTTCCTTCAGGCTTTGGGAAGTGGTTGAGCCCCTCTGCAGGGCATCACTCCCCATTCTCATTGTGGGAAGGGAGAAAGGCGGCTGGATAAATCCACACCATGCTCAGCACCTGGAGAATTCCCAAAATCCCAGGTCTGGCTGGGGGGGGTGGCTCCTTTGGTAGCTCCTGGAACATTTTCTGAAAATCTCTTCTCTAGCACTGACCTTTCTGGTTGAAAAAGACCAGATTCCTCTGAGCTTTATTTTGTTTGTTACTAATTCTGACGTGAGGATTCACAGGGTATTCCAAAAGGGGAGTGAAACGAAGGAGTTATTGCAGCCCTAAGAGACTTAAAGGATTATTTCCTTGTAAAATACAAATGACAGTTTTCCTGTAATGTTTCTTCTCCATAATGCACACGTTAATCCGTAATTTCCTTTGCCAGATGCGGTGTAATCCTCCTCCTGCAGACACCACGGCACAACTGCTGCTGAGAAAACAGCAGCAAGAGAAGTTCATCCTTTCTGAGATGGTAAAAAACAGCTTCACCAAGCAAAATTTTTGGGTTCTCCTTGCAGCAGGCACCCAGCCTGATACAGACAGATGCAGCTCTGCATTCAGAGCTCAATTATCTATTTAAAAAATAGCAAAATTGGTGCCTGACTTCAACCAACTCCTTTGAAGTGTGATAGGAGTCACCCAAAATGCTGTTTTGCAACAAACCCTAAATCAATGTAGGAAATTCCCATGAATGGGTCACAACTCACTCCAGTTTACCAGTTGATTTTTGCCACTTTTTAAGGATTCCTCAAGCAAAGAGGAATTTTTTAATCTTATGCAGGCTCAGTAAATTAGTTTAGAAACAACATCTTAAAAGTCTTTAAGTAGAAAAGCAAATCCAGCGTGTTAAGGAGCAAATCTACCACACCCCATTAATAAGTAAATAAAGGATCTGGATGGATTTGTAGAAAAGAGTGGGGGAAAAGCTATAAAAACACACAAATCTCCATTTTCAATGCGTTGTGGGTTTTCATTAAGCTTCTGTAGATGATTTGGTATTATCTCCTCAAAGCTATTTTTCCTCATTGTGCTATGTTGAGTTCCTCCCCCAGCTATGACAGGAGGAATAATTACCTTCCTCGTTAGTTCCACCTACAGCATGAGTGCCAATTAATCTGGTGATGATATTGGGAGTGGAACCAGTTTGGGGGATTACAGAGCATGGACCCCTCAAGGAATTTTGAGGCTGGCCTGGGGTCCCCCACATCCTCACTGTGAAGGATTTTCAGCAGAATTCACCCTTTTCCAAGGTACTGAGAAAGACCTAAATCCTGCTTTTTCTAAACAATTCCAGAGAGATCCAACAGCGACATTTCAAATTCTGCTTTTTCCTGCTCCAGCTTCTTCCCCTCCCTGTATAAATTTGTGTGTGAGTTGATCAGCAAACACTGAGTGATAGCAGAGCCAAGTACTGAAAAGTTCATTAAAGTCATCCAGGTGTTTGCACCCACTCAGGTAAGGAGTGAAGGATGCAGCAACACAAATTACACCATATTTCAGTGCCATCCAAGTGCCAAATCCAGCAGTTCCCGTCCCATTTCTCCAACCACAACACCCCAAAAACTGCAGAAAGAAACCCTAGCAGTATTTTGTCGTATTCGGTCTTTGAAAATCATTCCTCCCCAAAACCTCAGATTCCCCCCAGGTGAGGGAGAGACCAGAGAGACACTCAGATTTTAGATCTAATTAATTGAGGAATGTGAAATAGTTGCAAGAGGAGGAATGTGGTACCAAACCCACACTCAGGCATCTCCCTCTCCCCCAAATGTGGGACTGGCAGGACCCCACACACATCCTCAGATCTGGGGGCAAAGTCAGGGAGATCTGGACAGGAATTTGTTGCATTTCCTACATCCAACAGCTGAAGGTGATGCAAACAGTGTAGCTTTGTGCTTATAGTCAGTTTACAGCTATCCAAGAGATTCCTGGAGATCTCAATATTCCCACTCCATCTCCACCAAATATGCTCGAGCAATGCATGCTGCAAAACCCTCATCTCAAGTAATTAAAGTGTAAGAAGGAATGCGAAGACATTGCATTGTCTACAGCACCAAATTCCACGGTTCTCCAAGATTAATGCCCCATTCCTGTAACTTGGTTGTTCTTGGCTTAAGTATTCAACATAATGCTGCTCATTACAGGGAGCAGTGACATCTCTATCCAAGGGGGAAATACGGTTCAAGTCAGCTTTCGTGTTTAAATATTAGTAGTAAATTCAAATTCAATTTCACATGATCAGTGTATGTGACACTAACTACATCAAGGTAGACTTGGGGATTTCTCAGCTCCATATTGAAGAGAATTACATGACTGAAAACTAATTAGGGAAGCACATAAAGTGAATTTATTTAGTATTCTCTTGTATGTAGTTAACTTCAAGTAATGTATCAAATTTCCCACAGAAAACAAAAAAAATGTGGCTACATAACACTGAACAAAATGCATCAGAAATCAGATCTAGCAAATTATCCTTATTTTTCTCCTCTTTTAAAACTGAAAATGTTTAAGCTGTAATGAAAAAATTATAATAGTAGGGATTTTTCCTCTGGAGAAGAGGAGTTCTCTGGTACCCTGTCTCACGCGGGGAATTAGAAACAGCTGCCATGGAAGAAGAGCAAGCAGACCTAAGTTATTTGTCCCTCTGAGCAAACAGCACCTGAATTTTGCTTCCTGAGGCTCTGGGGTGCATTTCTGGCAGCAGTGCCCTGCCCAGAGCCCAGCAGCTGCTCCACAAGCAGCACTGTGGCACTGGCACCCACACCGAGCAGGATGGTTCCAGCACTGCTCAGAGCTAATGCATGCCAAAAACCACTCCTAAATCTTTCCTCTCGTCCTTCACATGCTTTCCTGCTGGTTATAAAAACCTTTAGGATGAACCCAGTTGCTCCTTCTCCCCTCGATGCTGTGCTGGCACACTCAGACTCTCCATCTTCTCCCTCTCCTCTCAAAGGGGACTGAGAGGAAATAGTTAAAAAGGTAAACTAAAAACCTTTCCCTCCTCTGATCCCTGCACCCATCAGGTCTGCTGGCAGCCAGGCTGAGCCCAGCCCTGCTCTCATGCCTGGGTGGCACTGGTGACAACACTCTACCTCCAAACATCCAATAAATGTTCCAGCAGGCTTTTGCTGCGTGTTATAAATGATAAATATGACAATAGATGTCTTATCAAGTGTTTATCTCCCATTGTCTGGCTTTGAGCTGAGCATTAAGTCTAAGTGCTGCTGGGGCTGGGCATTAACAAAGCCATTTGTGATAAATGGAGCAGCCTTGGAGGGTCACTGACACTTTGACAAGCTTTCCATAGGCACTTTTCCCTGTAATGTTTTTGCTCTTTTGTTTTTACCACCCAACTGAAGTAATTGCATTGTTAGAACAATAATAAAATATGTTATTAATTGGGAATAAAAAAATAAAGCTGGGTCTCCTGAAGGCACTGAAATAAGAGGGTGATGTGGCTGCAGTGGCAAAGGGATCCATTCCTTCCACTACCTGCTGTGCTGTCCTGAAAAGCAGAGCAAATAACAATATTACAGAGTCACTTGATGAATTATTGGTGGATGATAGGTGATTAAGTTCAAAGAAGCTTTAAGGATCACTACTGGAACCAGGTAGTTCCTTCAGCTTCAGCCTGGGTTTGTGGTCCTCTCCCTAGGGCCATCATATCTCAAAATAACAATAATATCTCCAATAGGAGCCTCACTGAACTCTGCTTATTGACACATTCCAGTGGGACCTGTGGCTAAAAGCTGCCTTGTACTCCCCATGCTCCTATTTATCATCCTGTGCACAGGAAATGAAATACTGAACTCATCTTTTGGGTGGGAAGCCTCCAACGTGCAGCCGCTGCCTCCTGCGTCAAGACAATACCACCCCAAATCTGAGCTCTGCTTGCACATCCAGGTTCAACCATCAAGCCCAGCTGGAAAACGAGGGAGCAAAGAGGGATCTCCTCCTGCTGGAACCAGAGCTGGGAGCAGGAGAGGGAAGCTCAGCTCCAGGGCTGCCCATGGCGCTCCCAGGGCAGCTCCAGCTCTGCCTCCAAACACCACGAGTCACATCAGGCAAATCCTGGCCTGAGGGAGAATCTATTTTTTGACTTAGGCACGCTCAGGGAAGACTAAAGTGATGAGCAAACAGATTTTTGTGGCTGCAGCTCTAAGCTGTGTTGACTGTGGAGCGGGGGGACCATCCTCTGGCGTCAGGAGAGGAATTTGCCCACAGTTGGGAAGTCAAACTCTGCTCCTGCCAGCCTGGGAATGTCCTTCAGGGCCTTGGTGTCCCAAAAAGCTGAGCTTCCTTACTCAACTAGCACAACTCCTGAGGGACAGAAGGCTGAAGTTTGAAAAAAT
The DNA here is from genome assembly GCF_901933205.1 of Camarhynchus parvulus. Taxonomy (NCBI): domain Eukaryota; kingdom Metazoa; phylum Chordata; class Aves; order Passeriformes; family Thraupidae; genus Camarhynchus; species Camarhynchus parvulus. The sequence continues at coordinate 35,291,708 of NC_044577.1, forward strand.
ATAAAGGAGAACTTTCCCGCTTTTTCTTTACATGAATTTTTGGTACATGGATTGCTGCTAAATGGGACCCTATGTCCACCCTTTTGGTACAAGAGGCATTGTTATATTAAGTAAAATTAGCAAAATTTTAAAAATAGAATTAAATAGAAAAACTGATGGCCAAAAATAGATGGACAACAAAGCAGGGGACTTTGACTATAAAACCAAAACAAACCCCTGATTTTAATACAAACATTTCACAAATCTCTCAAAGAGAGCTCAACAGCTAATTGCTGATCTGGTGACTTAAATGTATGACTTTGTGCATTATATAAACACAAAACCAAAAGGACCTGATTTTCATTTTAACACTGGAAATGTGCATGAGGGATTTTTTTAATCTCCATCACAAATTAATTTTCCTGGGGTTAACATAAGTGAAATAATATTCAACCAATATTATTTGGCAATAATTTGGGGTGGGTTTTTTGGTTGTTTGAGTTTTTTTTTTCTTTTACATTTATAGTCTGTATCTTAGATATGAAAGATCAATATGAATTTTCTGCCATGGACAACAATTTTGGGATATGATGGGATTGTTGGGAGTGTCAGTGCAGGGCCAGGAGCTGGACTTCCACGATCCTTGTGGGTCCCTTCCAGTTCAGGATATTTTTTGATTCTCTGCTTTCATTTATTTTTTTAAAAAAGCAGTCAAATCCTAAAAATTTCAGCCTCCCAAAGACTGATCTCACCTACTAGTGATGGTTCCATGCACAAGGTGTCAGGAGAAGGAAGGGAAAGTGTCCTGCATCCCACACCCTTCCAAGCCAATAACCAAGCTCTGCTCTGAAGGCCCTTTATCCTTCTGCAAAATCAGTTTAAATTTAAAAAATTGGTTTTAAAATGTCTTTATGGAGATATTTCAAATGCCACCTGATTCAGCATTGAGTTTTTTGGTAGAAACAACAGATTTAGGATAAAAGGCAGTTCACAGCTTCAAAATTGTCCTTTCCACATAAGCACAGAGAGAGGGGGGATGATGTTGGACCTTATTACTCATGGCAAAGCCTAATAAAAATAAATAATCACCACAGAAACCAACCACAAATATCAGAACTCATTTCTAATTATTATATTTGATTTTGGCTTGAATATTCAACCCAGCTCAAATACTGGGGGAAAATATAAAAATATTTTTACATAATATTTTATCCAGTAATTATTTCCCTGCCTAAACTCTCGAGATAGGGAACAAAAGGCTGGAAAACATGATCTGTATAAAAGTGATGCTAAGTGAGCTGGGTGACCCCAAAGGGAAGGATCAGCAGTGACAAGTTTGTACATAGATGGGTGGGAGCTGCAAAGAATTTGCTCCCTGTGTCCACTTCAAAAAGGATAAATAGGAACAGGCTGGAATTGCTGAGGAGGAGATTTTGATTAGACATTAACAAGAAAAAAAAAAAAAGAGCCTATAGAGATTGTGGAAAGTCCATCAGTGGTGATGTAAAGAGCCAGTTAGACAAGGATCTGTCATGAAGGATTTGGGCACAGCTGATCCTGCCTCCAAGCCCTATTTCCTATAATATCTGTGCTCTTCCCTCTCTACTTGCACTGTAAATTCAGATTTTGTTCTCTCCTTGTGAGAATATTTTCCTATTTTTACTTCATTTGTAAATGAAACACGTTCAATACTCCTATTTTTCACTTTTCTTTTTCCTGGAACTTCAGGCATCTGGAATTCACTAAGTATTTTAAAACACAGTGCAGCCTTCAGGAAACCAAAACTGTGGTTTCTCTTTATGTCTATTTTCATTTAACAAATAGCACACATTAAAGTAAACATTTATCAATATGACACACAAGTGACAAATTAAAAACTGGATGAAAACAAAACAGAACGAGTAAATTACACTAAAACACTAAACCAAACTGGCACCAGGCATTGAGATGCCTGAAGAGTAAACTTTCCCTCCTCTGATATCTCAGATCATGATGGGGGAAAAATAAAAAAATAATATGTTGCTAAGAAACATTCCTCCTGTCCTGATTTAAACCAAAGATTAAAATGAAGATGAGAAGATGTAGACAAAGTCATTTTGGTCAAAGAACAAACAACCCATAATTCTCACAAAGATTAAATCCTGGATTTATCTCCAGGATCTGTTGCTTTTTATCAGAGAGGTCTTGGAAGGAAGAGACAAGAGGAACTGCAACGCAAACTGAAAACCACCCAGGAAATTTTCCTGAGTTTTGAAATAGTTTGAATGACGTTCTCGGGGCATTTCCAGAAATAGAAATGCCCAGTGCTCAAGTTCAACAAGGAAAGCAAATATCCCTGCTGCAGCAAAACCCAAAATAGGCCTGGAGCTTTCCAACCCTCCCATCATCATTCCTTTAACCTTGTCTCTCTTGCCCGTGCCATTTCTGGGTTCCTGTGACCCACCCAAAGTGTTGGCACCAAGAGGAATTCATGGCACTTCCATGCATGGCCCTCCCTCAGAGCAGCCTCTCCATCCTTCCTTTCCAAAGCATTTCTTTCTCTGAGATTTTTTTCCTGTTTGCCCCACACATTCCATTTTTCAGTCAGTGCTGATCGTTGTTTCCTTCCAAGTCTTTCCCACCCATTATTAATTTTATTAAAATTTAAAATCTTTAAAATTTACACCATTAAAATTTTTAACGGTTTTTTCCTGCTATATTTAGATTTCCTCGATTATTTCTATACACACACCCACCATATAATCTGTCTTCTTCCTACCTTCCTCAAACCAACTTCCTACTGCAAACACTCCAATCTACTGGAATTTTTAGCAAGAAATCAAGGCAAATTCTTGCCTTTCATAACATGCTCAACGACAAAAAAAAGTGACACATTAGAACCGATTAACTGAATCAAAATCTGATGGATAATTTAGAAAAATGTCTTAGGCTTCAGTTTTAATCCCTTTTTTTACTCCCCATTGCAGCCTTTGCTTCAGGAGCTGCTTCTTGGAGCCCACTACCAATGGGATGTAAAATTCTGTCAATTAAGCTGAAGTTTAGAAAAAGTTAAGCTGCTAATTTGGTCTCTAATCACCTAACACAAAAATCCCAGTGTTTTGTAATGACATCATGCATAATCATAAGGCAGAATGGGATGCCATCTGTTTTGCATCATTTCCCTTTGTCTTATTAATCAGAACTTATCTCTGTATCTCACTTTTTCTACTCCATGTAGATCATTCAATACATCCAATACATTTTTTTTTTATACAGGATTTATCTGACCCTCAGGTTCTCACAATTCCACCAGCTCACCAATAAAGTCAGAATGAAATTCGTTCTCCTTACTTCTTGTATTATTTTAGATATGCGATTAAGTAGCAAATAATTCCTACAACCCACCAAAAAAAGTCATAAAAGTAAAAAAAAAAAAATTTTAACATTCTTCCTCAAAAATTTTAAGGATCAAAATGATTCTTATGAGCAAAATTAATTTAATACTTATGTACAGAAGCTATTTCACCAGTCGCCGTTAGTGTTGCTTCGCTTCAACCTCTCATAATAACAAATACTCTAGATCCTGCATGTTTCTAGGAAGAAAAATACCTGATTTCAGGCCAGCTCAGAGTGTTTTTAGGATATTTAGGGTGACCACCTTTTTCCTCAGCTCCTGACAGAGACCCTCTGGGTGCCCAAACCCCCTAAACAGCACCTGTAGGGACTCCATCCTTCCTGGGAGATGGGGGCTGACTGAAAAAACACCCAATATGATGTTCCTAAACTAAAACACTGTTACAGCTTGACAAATAAACTGATTTATTATCAATTTACCTCTGTGGAACGTGCCCCCACTTCTTTCCCCACTCTCAAACTGGAATATCCCCCCCAGCACAAACTCTTTGGGGCACAAACTGTGCCCACATCTCTATTGGAAATTACCGAGCACATTGCAGCATTCCCCCAAAACAAAATAACAACATGAAGGCTGTGGAACGTGCTTCTCCAGCATAAAGCATCTGGTTTCACAGTTCATCAGGAGTTTCTTTTTTCCTCTTATGGCTTTGTGGATAACTTTTTACCTCCTGTTTAGAGGCAGCAGTAAATTGGCATTTCCAAAGTCACAGTTTGAGCAAAGCTGCAGCAGCCACGCGTCCTGATGGATTTATCAGCCTCAGCCCCTCTCTCCTGCTTCTCCTGACAGTTTCCTGCATGGAATGTTTGCATGGAACTTGGGGGGTTGTTTTTAGTTTACCTTTTTAGCTATTTTGTTTCTATCCCCTTTACAGGCCGCTCAGCTTGCCGTGCTGACTGAGCTGGGAATTCCTGGAGTCTCATCAGTTCAGCCTCCCTTTTCTCCTTTATTTAGGGATAAATAATGCAGAGAATCAGAGAATAATTTGGGGTTGGAAAGGATCTTAATGCTCGTCTAGTTCTAACCCTCCTTTAGAGAAGGGCTGTCCCCCACTTATCCACTTTCACGTGTAATTTATATTAAATAATTGGGGTGGGGATTAATTCCAGGCTGGGAGTTTCACTGCAAGCAGCATAAGCAAAGCCTCCTACCCCAAAATCTCCTGTTTGACTCTGGCACAGGTAGAATTGATCTGAATTTTTCAGCAAATTCCAGACAGCCTTTGCAAAAGTGCAGGCTTTAAACCAGGCTTTAACACAGAATACCTTGGAATATAAAATTCCCCCAACATCCTGGCAGGTTAGTGGGGATGCTGAGAACCTGGACCAACTTGGAATGAGCAGAAATTCCCTGAGCATCCCCAATCCAAACCCTGCTGCCCCAGGCCAGAGCCTCTCACCACCCTGGAAAACCAGGGTGGGTAAAGTCCTGCTCCTCAAAAAGCTCAGAGAGTGATTTTGTCTTGGGTTTGTAGCACTGTCCCTTCCCCACCAGTTCCTCGGGGCTTCCTGATGGAGGAACACCACCTCTAAACATTTCTATTATTACAAATAAATAAAAATTACAATTTTACACCAAAAAAAAAAACCAGTTCACAAAATACAACTCAACTATATAAAAAATTTATTTCCTCCAAATACCAAAAACTTTTCAAATTCTAAATCAAATACTCATTAAAAAAAAAAAATCCTACAAATCCAACCTACTAAAATCACCCTTGAAGCTCTCTCTGCAAACCAGTCCCTTCTTCCAAAATAATCTGGATTTAATACAGATTACCATCCCCTTTCCTTATTTATCACTCCCTCAGTTCTTGTGTGATCTGCAAGCATTAAAAGTTTTTATTTTCCAGGTCATTACTCATTCCAAGGAAACGCTTTATGCCATGGCTGGGTCTCCATGAGATGTTGCTGAAAACATCCCCATTACTTTTTTGCAATTAGTTTACCACTTTTAAATCTGCTTAATAGGGGCCACAGTGATTTTTTATGCCCTAATTTCTTTTATTGAAATGCTGTGCAGCACTAAGTCAAGGATAGGATTTTCAGTACATTATGGCAGCTCCAGAAGCTTTATCAGCCCCTTTACCTCAGATCTTTGCTCCCAAAGCCTGGAATCTTGGAGCCAGCTGGCAGCCAAACTTTCTCTTAATTCTGTAATTTTAGCTAAATTAATTCTATCTAAATTAATATCTGTAATTTTTACCATGACCAGTGCCAAGACCTAACCTTTTATGAAAGCAGTTCAGCCAGTGTCTTAAACACAAATAAAATGAGAATTTTTTATAGAAACAGAAATTTAAATAGAAAAAGAAATTTAAATAGAAAAAAAGAAATTGAAATAGGAAAAGTTAAGATTCATCAAAATAAGTCATATTTTTCAAAATAAGTAATATTTATCAAAATAAGTAATATTTATTTTAATAAGCCTATTTCTCCAGATTCAAATGTGGGATGAACTGTTGATTTGCTGGGGTTTTTTTCCTCTTTAATTTGGCTTGGTTTGGGTGTTGTGTTTGGTTTGTTTTTTTTTAATACACTCCCCTAGCAGAAATTATTCTCTTTTAGGAAATGATCCTTCCCCCAGTAAAATAATTTAAGCTCTTTTCTTACAACAAAACCACTGTAAGTCCACCTTTGAAAAGGGTGCCTTCAAGTTAATAACTATTTCTGACTTAGTTAAAGAGTAAAAGGTCCCTTCCAGGCAGATTCTTTAATTCAATCAGACAATTCAAGGTAAGATTTCTCCATTTTAGGATTCTCTAAAGGGTTTGGGTGTTTAATTCATTTCAACAGGTCTCTGACCAGCAAGGAAAGCATTTTTGCTGTGATTTATTGGCTTGTCTAGCAGTAGATCTCCCAATAAAAGCTGGAGGAAGGATGGAGCAGCTTGGAAAATTATAACACATATGTAATGGTGTATCCAAAATGTTCTGAAAGACCATGAAGCTTTTTTTTCCCATAGCATGCTCGTTTTTCAGCTTTTACCAATATTTTTCCTCAACACTCTGGGAAATTGGGAACTGATTTTTGAGCCTGTGACTACAATGATCCAGCAATTCGTGTGAACAAGTCAACCAGGCAGTGTCTCCTAACCACAGCTTCCTACTTCTTCTTTTAATTATATATATTATTAATTACATATCAAAGCTGCCCAGGACTCAGAAGATGCTTTAACCAGAGATGCTGCAGCCTGAAAGTCTGGTGATGGTGAATATTCCCTGTGGAATCAGATGGATCCATGGCAGGGGCACTTGGGAACAGATAAAATTTACATTCTCCCGTGTATTTAAATGGCTTTTCCTGAATTTATGAGCTCCAGCTTCCAGTCTTTGAGAGCTGCACCTCAGTTTTGGTGGTGCATGGTTTACAGGAAGACTTAGATCCATTCATACATATTTTTATGGATAGTAAATGTGTGTATGTGCAAATAAAACAGCTTCATGTACCAGTTTCCGTAGTTATCCTGGTTTCCCCCCATTTTTCTATGAGTGTATTTTTCTCAATTAAGAAAAAAACAATTAGTCGCATGGTATAACTAAGAAAAGTAAATATTTTCACCCAAAATCTCCATGTCTGATGCATATATCTAAGAGGCAGGAGGTGATTCAGAATTCCATAATTCCATCCATCCTGCCCAATATTTGTGCATGGCTTCTGGACGCGAGTCAGTTCTCTCTCCTTTCTCAGCCAAGGATGGATCATTAGGCTCACAGCAATTAGATTTTACCCTAAATCAGCAAAAAGGAGACTTCCCCCAATCCCATTTACAACATTCTTGGAGAAAATAGGTACAATTTCCAATCTCAGCCTCCCTTCTGCTTCATTGTTATACAAAATGGGCACCAAAAGCTACGCATAACTATAAAATGATTATGATTTATCTGGGTATTTTGTTCCTTTAATCTATTAGGCCAATTGTCCTAATTTAACTAAGTAATTCTGTTAATTTAACTTTGGGGTTAATCTTGCTTTAAGAACACTTTTTGCTGAACAGGAAGACCGTGCTCAGCTGGTGCATTTTCTTTTTCAGACCTGAATGTAACCTTTAAAAAAAAAAAAACCAAAAAAACAACAAAAGTTTCTAGTATATCATGTGATCAATAGATACAAGTACCTTCATTTTTTAAATTAGTCCACGGCTATTTTCCTTTTACTGTTGTATAAACAGGGAATTGAAGGGTAAAATAGTTAAAACTTAATGCTATAGTGCTAATGTGGCTTTTAAATCACGTCAGCAGCAATCACTGCATTATAATTAACAATTTATTGAACCAGCAATAAAATGAACATCACATTACTTCTTAAAGCAGCAGAATAAAATGGCTAATAAATAGCATAAGCCAGACAAATTGCAGAGTAATAGAAATTTTCTTAAGATTTATAGTGTGCAGAAAGATGGATGTGCTATTAGTAGGAGCTCCAATACTTGACAAAATTCTTTTTGCAAAGACATAGTTACCAGGCATGTCAGAGTTCACAAGTCTAAGTGGTTTATCCAAATTTCAGCTCGCTGCTATTACAGTGGGAAATACTCATTACAAGGTTTTGTAACTGCAAGCAATGCGTACATTTGCCAACATTCAAACTGCTACTGCCAAAAAGATACTAAAATATTTTATAAACTGTCAAATAACAAGTCTGCTCGCTTAATCTGAGTCTATTTTCTCCTTCCCAGGCAGGAAAACCTCCCAGGCCTGATCCTGGGGTCTCCGCTCGGGCAGAACGTCCCTCGGACTCGGCATTTCTGAGTTCCCACCAGTTTTCCCCCTATGGGAAGGGCTGGGTTGGGCCTGCAGAGAGGGGGAAGAGCCACTGGGGAGGAAATGTGGATAGAGTGGAGCTGGGAGCTCTGTGAAACACCTCGTTTCTCCCAGGGCTGGGGTTAGGGGAAGAAGCACGGCGCTGCGCTTTCAGCGTTCCTGCTGTTCGCTCGTGTTGTGATTCCTCATGTCAAGAGTGTCTCTCTTATGTTCTGGTTTCAGCATAACAGATGCAGTTTTACATGACGTGTCACAACATGGAGCATCAACTGGAAGGAGTCTAAAAGTGCTTTTTTTTTTTTTTTTTTCCAATTTTCTTTGGGGGAAAAAAAAAAAAAAAAAAGACAAAAAAAATCTCTGTTTTTCGCTGAAAATGTGGTGAGGGAGTTTCCTTCAGCCACTGTAAGGAAAAGACTTTCACTCTTTGATTTGAAATTGACATACACGCAGCAACTCATGTCTAAATTTCAGGCTTATTTGACATACAAATCTTGATGCGAAATGGAATTAATCCCAGCAGCAATTAGCTCTTGGACAATGGGGGCTGGCGCACATCTCCAATAACGCAGCAATCCCTGAACCTTGAAGATAAATTACCATCCACTGGCTGGTTGAAGGTGATGTTGATCACGTGGTGAGATTGTTATTCTACCATTTTTCCAAAAAAAAGCTAATTTCCTAATGACTGTGCTTTTCCAACAGGGAATCCTACTGGGAACATCTTCAACCTCTCCTCTGGGAGACCACGGGTGAAGTTGAGCACCCAAGGAAGGGAATTCCTGGATTTCCATCACCCCACACTCATGGCTGGGCTTCCAGCTCCATGAGGGGCTGGGAGCAGATGGATTTTACCCACCCAAGCCATTCTGTGGTGCCCATGGATTTTAAATACACTGAAATAATAATAAAAATAAAGCTCTGAATAAATGGGTGAGCGCCAGCCTGGCTTCATTGGAGTAATTTTTGACACAATCTGAGATGGGGAGTTTGGTATCCACAGACCAAGCAGGATTTTCCTAAGCTGAATTCAACAAAACTAGATATTTTTTGCCTTTATTAATGAACTCCTCTAAAGAAAATCCCCAAGAAACACCAACAACTGCCTCCTTGAGACCTCCTTACCCCTGCCCCTCAATCCTGGCAAGATTTTCCCCTCAACCTTGGCTCTGAAGAGGCTGGAGCATTTTGTTGGAACAGCAAACCTGACCTGAAGATCAGGAAAACCCAGGAGAGCACAAAAACCCCAAAGAGGCAGATTCAGCCTCAGGTGCCAACATTAGAGCACTAAACCGATTCCAGACCTGCTGGGGTTTCATGCCCAGGACAAAAGGCCACAGCACGAAGTTCAGGAGGACGTGTTAATATTCCTCACTTCTGCTCAGTGATGGGGTGTAAAGAGGGGAGGGTATTGCCAACCCCAACTGAAAATTCACATTTTGCAGAGTGCTCAAAAGCAGAAAGAGCCATAACCCCCTTGGAGAGCAGACAGGAATAAACCAGAGCCACAGGGATGGGGTTTTCCCTAATATTACTCCAGCTGTTACTCATTGATGGCAACAGGGTTTTTTTGCAGAAAAATACAAACACTTCATATCACCTAAGAGAGCTACCAAGACACCCAATGAATACTTTAAAAAATTCTTGATTAAGAAAGTATTAATCTGAACACCTTCCCCTTGTTTATACCTAAAGCATTTGTGATCAAGGTACAATTTCTGAAAACTGATAATGGTAAAATAAATGGTAAAAAAAAAATGATATAATGAATTACAAATATTTCAAAAGAAAGTCTCTTCTCTTATTTCAAAGAGAAGGAGGACCTATGCCACCTCCTAATATTCTGAGGACATTAAAATTATTAAAAACTACTGAAAAACTCACACAAGGCTTTTATTCCATGTCCAACCCACCCTTCTCTATTGGCTCTGAATAAAACTCTAAACTTCAGATAAATGTCCGACTTGAATTAAGGAAACAAAAAAAAAAATAAACAATTTTAAAATATTCATAATTACATCATAAGAATCAGTGTCTGTGTTTTTCATCATGCTGAAGAAATAGCTGGTGGACCAAAGTGATTTTTTGCTGTAGGGGTCCTAAAAGGAACAAATATCCAAAAGCCAAGTCTGATGCAGTTGTGCTGAAGGTAGGAACTGGAAATTCACTATAAGAGAATAAATCTTTCTGAAATTCAGGTGCTGCCTCCTTTTAACTGCACCAAACACTGCAAAAAAATCAAAGTATCTCATCATGGGAAATGGAAATCAGCATGGAAATTATTTAATTCATTCCTTCCATCAGCTGGACCACACCAAATTCTGTATTATACTCAGCTTGATTCAGGTTTTAGTGAACTATTCAACAGCTCAGCCTTCTCTGAGACTGAAAATATTTTAGAGCTTTTAGCCATGGAGAGACATCATGTTATATGTGTTAAACACAGACATTTATTTTTTGGAGGCAAACGGGTGAAAAAAAGACTGGTAATACTTGAAGTGCAAGAAATAATTGGTACAGAAAATTGCCAAGGCTCATATCTGATCCCTGGACATTCCCATCACTGTTCCAGCAGTGGCTGTGCTGCTGGAACCCAACTAAAATCCAAAGGGTTCTTTCCTTAAACTTGGGCAGAAACACCAAAAAAAAAAAAAAAAAAGAAGAAGAAAAACCAAACAAATACACAAAAATAAAATAAAATTTAAAAAAACCCAAATGTGGGGAAAAAAAATAGAAATCAATGCAACGCCAACCATCAGAACTCTTGCAGGAGAGGTCAACAATGATGTCCCAAAATTATTTCCTCTGCAGAAAAATCTGCAGGCTTTGGGTGAAGGAAAAGATGAGGAATAAATCACAGATAATGCAGAGCTGGAAGGGACCCTCAGGAGGATGGAGTCCAATCCAGTAAAACACCAGTGCAACCCTTCTGCAGTGGGCAGAGGAAAATATCTGTGTTTGTCTAAAAATTCATGGAAAAATCTATGGATGGTGGGGTCTGACTTTTTCCAAGCTCTCCTTTATTACCTGGAGAAGTTCATTAATGTCTATTTGTTGGCAAACCAGAAGGCAACAGGAATTAAAGGGTGGCCAGGAACACCCCAAGCTTGTTAAACAATGGGAAAAATCCATCTTTAGAAGGGAAAATTAAAAATACTTGAGTGTTGTACAAGTAAATGGATCATGTTAGTTTATTTGGTTTTTTGGTTTTTTTAAATTTTTGGATTTTCTTTGTAGAATAACTTTCATGTGGAAAGAAACTGCAGCCTAACAAGGCACGTAGATTTTGGAGGCATGAAAAGCTGCAGTAAACCACTATATTTTAGATAATGGCTTAAAGGAATTAAGCGAAATAAGAGTTTATAATAAAGAACTTTGTTATCCTGGAATATATTCCACAAAACTCTCACAAACTGGTCACATCAACACTTCAAGTGTCACAAGTGCTTTCTAGCAGCACCCAACTTTACACCTGTGGCCCTCAGTGGCCAGAGCTGTGCCTTGGCCATCATATATTTATTTTTTGGGGCCACTGCAGATGGTCACAGGGGAGTAAAAACAAAGGAAATGCAGAGGTTTTGTGTCTGGCTTTTACATTTTTGTCACAACTGCATGGATGGGCATCAGGGAAAACACACAGGGTTTCCAAAGGTTCTCCCTACAAACTGTGGAATTTGTTGGTCAGCTCCAGAAAGCAAGGTTGAAGATAAATAATCTCCCCAAGGGCAGCAGACCTCAGAAATTCACTTTAAAAGGGTTTTTGCCAGGTGAGTATGTGCAGGAAAACCTTGTGGAGTGCACAGAGCATCAGCTCTCCACAGCACAGAATAGCAAACATCAAATATCAGGAAATTGTCCCACAAAGTATCAGGATCATGAAGCCAAACCAAGGAGAACCCTGGGGAGATGAAGGCAAAACCTCACTGAGATTTTTCCAACTTTCACTGGGGTAGAAAAGCCACTGGAATACCAAAACATCAAAAATGTATTAAATATTTCTCATTTCAGGATCTAAAAACCAACATTTCCTCTCCCAGCGAAGTCAAAGGCTCTACCAAAGCTGCAATTTCTAGTAAAAATTAATTCAGGGATTGGAATTTCCAAATTCAGCATGGAAGGGTTTAATTTATTATAAATTTGCTTTGTTTTTGGAACATCACACACTGGCTGAACAAGAACCTGCTAAAGGTGCACACACAGGATTTTGGGATAAAAAAAGCTATTGAACTACTGCCTTAAAAATTCTAAGTCTCCTGTTATAAATGTAAATAAGTGGGACAGGAGGGAAGGACAGGAATCAGCTAAAATATTTATTTTAAAAAAAGTTTCAGCTAAAAAAGCTTCTATTTGGTTGGGGTTATTTTTTAAGAAATGCCAAGTCTTTGGGAGGATTTTTTAGCTGCTCAAGTGATGCTGCCTTATAAGAAGTTTCATTAAATCTGCTGAAATCATGTTAGAAATTTGAGCAAGGCCTGTCAGATTTTTGCAGTTTACACAAACCAGGTATTTCTGGTGGGAGCAAATTTTCCTTCTGCTGCCCCAGAATCTCAGCCTAGCAAGAAAGGAAAAGCAAAAAAAAGGAAAAGCAAAAAAAGGAAAAGCAAAAAAAGGAAAAGCAAAAAAAGGAAAAGCAACCTTTATTAAGTTTCCCCAACCACTTCAGGAAGGTGGGAAAAGCCCTGCTTTAAGGGAGGATTTGAAGGGAAATACTGAAATTAGAGTTTGAAAGTTAAAGGGGGCTCCTCCCAGGTTAATTCCTTATGGGCAGGAACAACACCAAGTCTTAGAGCAATAAAAATCTGTCCTGATTTGGGGACAGCAGCAAAGCTGTAACCAAAGGACTCTAACATGGCATTAAAGATCAGTCTGAGCAGTAAAAGTCTCTTTTCTTTCTCTATCCTGGCAGATTTGATGTAAAATCAGTATCTCTTGTGAAAGGAATACTGTGTTTTTAGCCACTTGATTCCAAAAACCTAAAATCGTCCAAATGCTCCATGCTTAGAGCCCAGACCGTCTGATTTTTGAGACCACAAGGATGGATCACATCCCAGAGCAATCTCCATGCGCCTGATGTGAATTTAGATTCCATGTAAAGAGTGTCAAAGTTCTCACAACACTTCCCTGTGCTCTTGATTAATAAAATCAGAGAAAAACCAGGATTTTTCCAGCACTCTATATCAACAGAATGGTTTGGGTTGAAGGAACCTTAAAATCCTTCTTGTTCCACCCCTTTTCTATGGGCAGGGACACTTCCACTACCCCAGATTGCTCCAAACCCTGCCCAACCTGACCTTGAACACTTCCAGGGATGTAATGTCTACCAGAGATACTCTTAAATAAAAGTCTAGCAAAGAAAAAGATGCACAACACTCCCTTATTTCCAAACAAAATTTGGAAAGAAATGCATGAAGTAGATACAGAGCTGCAAAGTTTTCCCAGACACTTGGGAAAACCTCATTGCCTGTGATCTCTGACCTTCAGAGCACAGATTTTTGGTGCAGAATGAAGTTGAACCAATGGAATTAAAAAATAAAGTCTTAATTTTAAAAATTGTAAACAGAAGAGATGCTTTGAGCACTGCCCTTCCTGAGAGGGGTTTTACTCCACTCTAAATCCCCAACTCTTTATCTGGTTTGCAAAGTCAGAAACAGCAGGATATTTACTAATCAAAACAATTTTATCAAGAATGTAAAGAGTTTATGCGGATTCTGAGCCCCAGTTATGCAAAATCTCATCCAGAGTTCCCACCCCAGAGGTTTCTTGTTGGAGCCAAGGATGGATAAAGTCCCTGGGAGGACACACCCACCCCACCAGAACTCCAAATCCATTTTCTCCACTGCCCACACATATTTATTACATAAAAGGAAAAATTAAAACTTGCCCTGGATTAAAAACATTACTTTTTAAATCAATTTAAATTATTGAACAATGGGTTTAGTGTCGAAAGCATGAAATGTGGCTTTCCATGGGATTTCACAGAAAACTGACCTGCAAGGCTCAGTGATTTTTCATTGAGGAACTTCAGAGAACTACAGCAGGAAAGGGTTCTGGGCAGTGGAAAAGAACACAACACAGAAATAAAGAATTTAGCAAGGTCATTCAAAGCAAAAATATCCAGAATTCAGAAGTGAAAAAGGAATAGCAACAACAACAAAGTGACAAAGGAATAGCAAACACCCATAACTGTTCAGCACTGGGGAACAACTTTAAAATTCCAGGGGGAAAAATACAAGGAAGCATAAAAATAAACTAAAAAAACCCAATATTATCCTCATTTCTGCCTCTGATTGCACCAACCTCTGGGAGGACAAATCCTCATATCCAGCAGCAGCAGCAGCAGAGCAATCCCACACCTTAATCCAAAAAGAAGCTCTGGGCAAAGGGGCTCACCTAAAATCAGAGGCGCCGATTCCTCCTGGGTGAGCTCAGCAGGTGAAACCAGCACAGCTCCCAGCTGGGGCTGTGGGGCTGGTGGGGCCTGAAAAAAAGGATGAAACTGGGGGAAAATGACACAAACACTGACAGGTGGGGGCTCAGAAAGGCACCACACCTCAGGAATATTTAGTCAGTGAGATTTCATTATGAAGTCAGAGGTTCTCACCTTTATCAAAGAGTACAGGCCAATGTCTACATCTTGGATTCAGGATTTTCATTTATTTTAAATATCTGTCTGGAATTTTTTTGTCAGTGATATTTCATGATGAAGTCAGAGGCTCTCACCCCTATCGAAGAATCCAGGCCAGTGTCTACATCTTGGATTCAGGATTTTCATTTATTTTAATTACCTGACTGCATTGCTTCCTGTTAACTGGGCACACTACCTTGAGAGGTGACATTTCTGTAAAGAAAGGAAGCACCAGCTCTTGGATTTGGACATTTCTAGCACTCTCTCCACATCTCCACTAAAACAAAGCTGAACAGTAAAACAAAAAATTCTGAGTTAAAATTGATTCCACTGATTTCAGTGGACACCAGGCTGGAAAATGCAGCACGTTGTGTCCAGGCTCTGCTCCTCTCAGCATCCCACAGGCCCATCCGTCCATCCTGGAACCCATCTGGGAACACACTGATGCTTCAGGAGGGTGTCCCTGAGCATTTTAATTCTGTTAAGACCAAAATAATGATAAACAAGGATAATAGTTACAAAAATTCGCCCTCCCAAAAGAGTCCTAGAAATCCTAATTTACTGGCTGGTAGCTGGTAAAACAGAAATAGAGTAACTTAATAATCTGAGCATAGCAGTTTTCAGGAAGGAAAATTAACTAATTCATTATCACTTCTAATTTGCTGAGGCATAGCTGCCATATTTGTAAAATCAGCAGGTTCAGAAAAAAAAGCAAGTTTCTAATGAATGTTCTTTTTCTCCCCTTCCCAGATCCATAAATGATACAATTACTTAGCTCCCTCTAGTGCCAACTCCTAAAATAAATTTCCCACTAATGACTGCACTCACCAATGTAATCATCGGAGCAAATTAAAAATTCACTTGGCAATAATTAACTAGCGAACTCTCAAAGGATGGAGTAAATTGCCATGAACCAAAGCAGAATTCAACTGGTGTCACAATTACAAAGAAAGGTCAAACGTAGGCTTTCTGCAATAACAAAAATCTGCCAGCCATGGGCACAAGTTGTGGGCTCTGAGCAATCCAGGCACACGTGCCAGGGAGGAGCAGCAGGCAGGGAACAGGGACAGCACACAGAGCGACCCTCTGACATTTCCAGTGCCATTATTAAAGATTTTATTTTTCTTTTATTGCATTGTTATATTGAATTTATTGTTCATTTCCGAGGTTTCGTAATTTGACATTCAGAAGATGCTCTGTGCTGAAATAAGACACCTGAAATTATATTTAAATTATTAATATTTTATTTTTAATTTAATTATTTATTTAATGAAATTTAATTTTATTTATTATAATTTATTTATAGTCATTCTTAAAATTAAAATGAAATAGTTAAAAACTCTTTTTGTATCTAATAATCATAAATATCTAATAATAATATATTAAATATTATATAATATAATGTTATAATATAATGTTATATATGTTATATATGTTATAATATAATAATATTATGTTATTATTATATCATTCTATAATACATTAATATAATTTTAATTAATTAAGAGCATAATATATTATTATAAATTATTATCAATTTAATTAATTAAAATTAATTATTACTGTAGATTATATTATTGTGTATTATATTATTCTATAACTATAATATATATTAATGTTATTTAAATTAATTCTATTCATATACAGTATTATTGTATATTATTATATAATGATAAGTATCTAAAATTATATATCTAATAATAATAAAACCAACAAATACATATCAATAATAATAACAGTACATCCAGAGGAATCCCTGTGCTCATCCAGATGTTGGAGGAAAAAGGCACAACAAGGACAGGAAGGTTCCCCATCTTCTATTTCTGCTGGGCTTACACTCTAAGTTAAAATAACCCTGAAAAAACCCTAAAAACAGATTATTCGTAAGACTGTTTGGGGGTCCTGATCATTGTGGGCTGGATGTTCTGTGCCCTGCTTCTGGATTTCTTTCCTTTGTTTCCACACACAAAACACTTCAAGAGAAAGGATTTTCTGAGCAGGACAAATGCTGCAGTCACCTTTTATTTGGAGTTTTAATGCTGTGGCCTTTCTGCAAATATAGGGATGTAAGGTAGCTCAGGCTTAATTTGGAAGAGATGCCACCAGAGAAGAGGTGTAAAAATTCCCATTTAATGGGCACCTTTGGGAAAAAGCATCTCAGGAAGCTGCCAGAGCGCTGGGATGGGTGGGATATTGGCAGGAATTTTAGGGTGAGGGTGGGGAGACCTGGGATGGAATTCCCAGAGAAATTGTGGCTGCTCCTGGGAGTGTCCAAGGCCAGGCTGGACAGGACTTGGAGCAGCCTGGGATGGGGAAGGTGTCCCTGCCATGGCAGGGTGGGATGGGATAAACTTTAAGGTCCCTTCCAACACATCCTGAGCTTTTGTGCGGATTAAAAACCTTTCCAACCATCACCTCCTGCCCCTTTTCCAGGCTGTTCCAGCTGCACTGCTCTGCTGTTTTGGGACAACTTTCACCACATGGCTGTTTCTGAAAGGACACTCAGCCCCCTCTGAACACCACCCTCGGGCTGTGCTGTGGAAACTGAACCAAACATTTATGTTTTTAAAACCCCAAACCAAGCTCCCGCTTAGGATGTGAAGGACAGGGCAGTCCACACTGCCGAGTGATCTGATCCAGATTTCAGTCTCCTTTCTGCAGGAAAAATGAGTCTCAGGCCATAGAAATGGATTTAAACATCCCAGTCATACAAGCTATCCCAAAACTATGTGATTATCTGGAAATTTTTATGCCAGGGAAAGGGAAAGGGAAAGGGAAAGGGAAAGGGAAAGGGAAAGGGAAAGGGAAAGGGAAAGGGAAAGGGAAAGTCCATGGTAAAACATGTAAACTTAATTCAGAACAAAATTTTAGATAAATTCCATTTCCTTGAAAGCCCACAGAAATGCATTTTCAACCTCCAGAACAATATCTCACTCCAAGCAGCCTGTAGGTGCTATTGACAAATTATAATTAGTTTAATTCTGCGGTTTCCACATTATATTTTTATTTGTGTGACTATAATATCTAATTTACCAATATTTATAATAATTATTACATATAATTGTAGTATTAGGTTTTACATATTAAATATTTTATTTTCCAAGTGTTTAAGGCAAGGCTGGACAGGGTTTGGAGCAACCTGAGATGGTGGAAGGTGTCCCTGCCCTTGCAGGGGTGGGATGGGATGGACTTTGAGGTGCCTTCCAACTCCAACCATTTAGGATTCTGTGATTCAATAATCCCATTACTATTATTATTATTATTATTTTATAAATAGTATACTTCCATATATTATAATAGGTCACACATTTCAATGGCTTCTTTCCCTGGCCCATATTTCCATAAAATAAAAAAGCAAACCAAATCAACAACAAAAAGCCATCAGTGGTATTAAAGCACTGATAAGTCCACCACAACCCTGCCAAGAGATCAGTGCTCCCAAAAGCCCAACCTGAGGGGCTGTTGTTCTGTTAAACAGGAAGGCGGATTTGGAGATAAATCATCTAGCAGGAATTTCTAAATTCTAAATTTCTAAATGCTGATGAAGCAGCACCTGCAGCTCAGCACAAAGATGCTCAGCCCCAGGTTAACCCGCCACAGAATTATTGGGATTTATTTGCATCAGGAAGGAATAATGAGGATTGTGCAGACTGCAGCAGGCAACCAACCTCCAGCACCCAGAGCAAAACCTAAACTGGACTCAGCTGTGGAAGAGCAGGACAGGTTTGAATTTCTTTCCAAATTGCTGATTATTTCAAGACTTGGAGCACATGTTTCTCTTTCACATGATTACAAGACAAGTGGCCCAGTATCATTTTTAAAGGCATTACAAAATTTTCCACGGATTTTAGTGGCTTTAAAGGCAGCATAACTCTAGTGCTGTGTGTAGTAAACACACATCAAAGGTGCTTTTAGGAATTATCATCATCTGATGAGAAGAGCTGTTTTAAAAGCTCTGCCTCCATTCAGAGGTTCCCAATCCCACTCCTCCTGCTGCTGTCCCATCCCTGGGTTGGGATAAACTTCCTGAGGTTCCTGGGATCCTTTGCCTGCCAAACTTCAACGCCCTCCTTGAGGATCAGCAGCACAAGGGGGTCCTAAGGCTGCCCAAATCAAATCATTCAGTCATTCAAATCATTAAATATCCCTTGATTTCATAGATTTAATAGCGCTCTGTCTGCACTTTGTTCCACTTGAAGCCATCCCCTAAAAAGGAGTGCTTAGGAGGAGCACTACAAAATCAGTAGCTGGCAATCTCTGCATGTAGGACTACCTAAAAAAGCACTGGAATTATTTTTTTTTAAGGCAGCTTCTTCGGGCAAAGGGAAGTGGCTGCAGGATTTAATTTGCTCTGCTTTGATTTCTTGTTTCTTTAAACTTTTGCCAAAGGTGATGGGAATGCCAGATGCACATTTTTTTGGTGTACTGTAAAATCCAAATAAATACAAATAGCATATGCTTGGGTTTGGTGTTTCCCCTATGAATTTTTTTTTTCCCCTTGTGGAAAAAGCAGTCAGTAGGAAAATAGGTCTTTCCAGTCTGTCATGAGAGCAGCCACAATGAGGCTTCAGTAAATCTCTCTTAAAGAATCACTTACAGAGGGACTGGGAGATGAAGAGACATTTTCCTGCACATGAAGAGATTTGTAATCAGCAGTTTTCCTTTGTGCTGCAATTGATGCTTCCAAAATTACATTTACTGGAGCACCGGTGTTTAATGTTTCAGACTGAAAAAACAAACAGGAATGAGCAAAAACAAACACAGTGGAATTCTCAGATGTTCAGATTTCTTACAAAGGTCCTCTATGGCTCAATTGAATTCACTAAGTACTCAAAAATAACTCCTAAAAAAGATTTGTGCCAGTGGTCTGAAGTTTGACATTCATTCACTGTATGGGAAAATGAGATTATTCTAATATAAACTTCATGAAAACTGTCCAGGATACCTTAAAATCAATATTTGTAAAGCAGAAAATTTAAAAACCAGCAGTTATAATTAAAACATCAGTTCATTATATCCGCATGTACAGCTTAAATTCCTTAAATTCTTGGAATATTTTTAAGCATAGCCTAAAGTACTCAAAGTTTTACACCACAAGAAATTTCTGCTTACTGGAAAGGAAATCAAATGTGGGTTTGATTAATTGATGTAGTCACATATTAAAAACTTTTGCTTCTTATCCCATTAAAAGTAACACTAATGAGCAATGGCTGTGACCTTCAAGGGGAAAGCCACGTGTGCTCCAACCCCTCAATATTCACCACCCAAATTTAATCTTTATAATGGACACCTTAAAAGGAATCTGATAGGAAATACTAAGAGCTGCTCCAAAAGTAAAACACTTAAGGAAGATTTTGATTAATGCCTCGTGATTAATCAATTGATTAATACAGTTTTCAATACAGATGTGAGGATGGTGTCTACTTTAATCAACCCTCCTGAACATGGTGAAGACAAATGATGCTTTTTTTTTTTGTCGATTGAAAAAACAAAGCCCATTTTAGCAGTTATGTAAATTACAAGGCAAGCTTTCCTTACGATGCCCAGATTTTTCCCTTTTACAAAAAACCTTCCACACAGGAACTGTTAATTAGGCAATTGTCATCCTTTTGGGAAGGAACTCGCTATGAACCTAAAAGTAGTCCCACTTTCAGCCAAATGAGTGCACTTCTTTAAAGAAATCGTTTTAGAATTGCACTATAATCCATATTTAAAGTCCCTCTCCCTGATATTTCTTTATTCTGAGACTGTTTCTAATTTGTGATTATGCTTTCCACCATACTAAAACTGAAATCTTTATTCCAGTCAAAAATAATCACCCCGTAATTACTGTGACAAAGTGCCCAAGCTGTATCATTGTGGCCATTCCGACTAATGATATTGTATTAGAATGCCGAGCAATAGACTTCAAATGGAAAATATAATTATGTGCATTAGTTTGTCTAAGCATTTATAAGATCACATATCCATCAGTTATCAGGTCTCATAAAAAAAGCCATATATCACTGTC